>NC_050470.1:14334872-14417743 GCF_013373865.1 Monomorium pharaonis
AAAAATAAAATTATATTTACAAAAGTAAATATAAATATACACATAAATAATATAGATATGCATATACAAATACTTTCCGATTATACACAAATTTTATTTAGAAAACATTTTATATTGTAAATCTTAATACTTTTGCAAAGTTTACAATGACACATATAAATAAACAAACAAAAGAACAATATTAAAAATCCATTTTAATAAATAAATAAATTTTAATAAATAATTGAGTAAATCAAATATTAAAGTATATAATTATATTGTAATTTGTTTAACATTTGGCGAATAAGAAAGATAAAATAATACATGAAGTTACTTGAGTGAGATTTCCGAACGTGCAGCCTTTTAAGTATTGTACATAATAACCTAATAAGATTGAAAACTAAGCAATCTTGCACTAGTCAAGTATTAGCATAATATATGCATATAATTAACTGTATTTGTATTGAATAATGTTAAAAAGAAAAGGTCTCAAAAAAACATGCATGAGAAAACATGTTAAAAAAACTAGTAAGTATTGATCAATTTAATACAAGTATAATTATCGATATTTGCTCTAATATAATTGTACTACAATCTAAAAAATGTAATTGTAAATTATTGTTAATCTCTAGAATCCTTAAATTAATTTCTGAAGTTAACACTGTGGTGCATTCAAGAGTAGCATGGAGGCATGTAGTGCAAAACCGTGATTGTGACAGATGGTGCATAGAAAATCAAAATAATCTTGCTGAGATGACAGGTCAGCAAGACGCAGGTTAGTGCTAAATATTAAACTTTAATGAGATTATTAATTTAAGATCTCTTTACAATATAAGTTACTGTAAACTGACTTTGCTGTTTAACTCTGACTGTATTTATTATGTAAAGATTATCTTTTTTATAAAATTTTGTGATTTTTACTATATGTTTACTTTAATAATTAAATTAATTAATAAATACAACCAGAGTTAAACAGTAAAGTCAGTTTACAATAACTCGTGTTGTAAAGATCCTAAATTAATAATATCATTAAAGTTTAATATTTAGCACTAATCTGCGTTTTGCTGACCTGTCATCTCCGCGAGGTTATTTTAATTTTCCATGCACCATCTGTCATAATCACGGTTCTGCACTACATGCCTTTATGTTACTCCTGTATACACCACAGTGTTGTTAACTTCAGAAATAAATTTATGGATTCTAGAGATTTTCCATCATTGCCAACATTCTCCCTTAGTTTTTTTTATGGATTGTGGCTCCTTACCGTTATCATGCATTCTGATATTTAAACTATAACATACGTGACAAAAACTATAAATTTCTAGTACTATCAGTAAATTTTAGATCACAGTCAATATTTAACGTTTACTTACAGAACCAGCTAGTGATGGCAAAATAATGACAACTCTTCATATACCTCAAGATTTAGTAACAGACACTAATATATTGAAGATTCTACCTATTAATAAGAAAAAAGCATTAAATTATGCGTTCATAAATCCGGATAGCAATGTACAAAACTCTTCAAGGAATACTTATAATTTTAACAAAAGCAGAGTGTTAAATGATAAAACAAATATTCAAAATCCGCATACAAATCGACAAATTCAAGAAGCAGGTATGTAAAACAATGTTTCTAAGTTATTGTCGACAACTTTTAGTAATATCTAAGTAAATTTTGGATCACAGTCAATATTTAACGTTTACTTGCAGAACCAGCTAGTGATGGCAAAGTAATGACAACTCTTTATACACCTCAAGATTCAGTAACAGAAACTAATATATTGAAGATTCTACCTATTAATAAGAAAAAAGCATTAAATTATGCGTTCATAAATCCGGATAGCAATGTACAAAACTCTTCAAGGAATACTTATGATTTTAACAAGAGCAGAATGTTAAATGATGAAACAAATATTCAAAATCCGCATACAAATCGACAAATTCAAGAAGCAGGTATGTAAAACAATGTTTCTAAGTTATTGTCGACAACTTTTAGTAATATCTAAGTAAATTTTGGATCACAGTCAATATTTAACGTTTACTTGCAGAACCAGCTAGTGATGGCAAAGTAATGACAACTCTTTATACACCTCAAGATTCAGTAACAGAAACTAATATATTTAAGATTCTACCTATTAATAAGAAAAAAGAATTAAATTATGCGTTCATAAATCCGGATAGCAATGTACAAAACTCTTCAAGGAATACTTATGATTTTAACAAGAGCAGAATGTTAAATGATGAAACAAATATTCAAAATCCGCATACAAATCGACAAATTCAAGAAGCAGGTATGTAAAACAATGTTTCTAAGTTATTGTCGACAACACACTATTTTCAATAAGAATGGGGTACATTTTTAACCCGATAAAACGTTTGAAAAATATAGGTATACCTAATGAATCTGAAGATGAAAATGATGAAAACGATGAAAATGATGAAAATGATGAAAACGATGAAAATGATGAAAACGATGAAAATGATGAAAACGATGAAAATGAGCACGACAATTACGAATACACTGTTGATAATGAAGATGAAGAGCTTCGTGGTCCTCAAAATAGAAATTTGCTAAATGTCGAACTATCTACTCACGACATTGATAAATGTTGTCGTAAGTAAATTCTATCAATTTTATAAATTGTTTATTCTGCATAAATATTTTGTTTATATATTTACCAATAAAAATTATTAAAGAATTTTTATTTTATATGACTTAAGTCTATATTTTTACAGTAAATTTGTACAGTATGTTATTGTTATTTGTATAATTTATCCCATTAAACGTAAAAATAAAACTAATATAACTAATTTATTATTTTATTACAGATTCTTGTCGAGGAATACTCTTAATGCTTCTTAAAAAAGTGGATAAACTGTTGCTTATGACCAAAAGTGAGACACGACAAAACAATCCACAAAATAATGAACAAATAGCGAACAGAACATTTGATAAACTTGAAATGTTACCAATAAATGAAATTGAACAATTGCTCTTATTCGACGAAAAATTAATAAATCCTCTTCACCAACAGATGAGATCACAATTTGTAAGGAATTATTTATTTAAAATATTTAAATGTATTAAATTTTATTTAGAAATTTTAATTATGTTACGTTTTAGGAAGCAAAAATGATTACCGTTGGAGGCGATAACTTTGACAAAGCTATTAAAAAAATTATGGCAGTGATTATGACCGACGAGTTAGCGGCTAAATGTACTTGGATTATTAAAAAACCTAACAAAACTAAGATTTCAAGTTACAATTTTCCAAATATAATAAGTGGTAAGTTAACTTTAATTTTTAAAAAATTTCTTAACCCTAGAATGGCTTACCGGGGTAATTTTGTTGTTTAACGCGAATTTGAAAAGAAGTAATTTTTGCGATTTTTTCTAACTTTATTTTGTTTAAATTATTTTTTCACCTATTTAATAATAATTAATATTGTTACCGATTACATCATCGTCTTCGCCATGAAAAGACAAAGAAATTCATGTAGCATAATAATGATTTTAGTTTATCTCTTCAATACATATTACGTTTGGGAATCAATAGGATACATTTTTAACCCAGTAAAACGTTAATAGTTAAAAAATATAGATATATCATTCTAAAGTTAATTTTGTACACGCGCGTGTGTAGATAATAAATTAACATTAATTTATATTATTTCTTTTTAGCTTATATCACCAAAAAGTTTTCTACTACGGATGATGTAGTGAGAAAAAAAATGCAACTTTGGCTGCAAAAATATGGTGATCGGATAAAACTCAGAAATAAACATGCGCGATGGGAAGAGGAACATGAGCAACAATAAAACCAAAGTTGTTTTTTATTAAAATATTTACTGTTTTATTAAAATATTTACTGTTTTATTAAAATATTTACTGTTTTAAATTTTTGACAAAGTTATTTTGTTTGTAATACGCTTATAATTTTCTAAATGTGATATTTTTGTAATGTATTACTGGACATAGTAAATATTGAGTATACATGCAAAAGCGTAATCGCTTACTGAGCGGCTGTAAGTAGCAATTGAAGGTGATTTATTGGATTATACCTTCAAAGATATACCTTTATTACTTATTTATAAATAATTACTTATTTATCAATAAGAACCAGCCACCTTCAATTGTTACTAGCCGCTTAGTGAGCGATCATAAATCTGGATGTACTCAATATTAATGACTATTCATATTTAATGTTATATATGATTTTATATTACTTTATTTTTAATATTTTTGAATTTTTGATATTTTACGAGATTTTTAATGTTTTATATGTACAAGAATATTTTATTTTAATTAATATATATATAAACTTGTAAGAGATATAAACTAGCTTATACAAACTTATAATGAAACTTGGTAATAATAAAAAATAATGAATTTTGTTAAATAAAAATTTACCATATACTATGAAATTTATTACCATGCATATATATTTATAATTAAATATAAATATATATGATTATAATCGTAATAGATTACATACGCAGTAATAATAAATTAGAATAAATACATTTTTTCTTTAAAAGAAATGTATTTAAATAATATTTTAATTCTTTTAAAGAAAAATTGTATTTATTCTAACTTATTATTACTGCGTATGTAATGTGTTACGATTATAATCATTAGGGTTACATAACCCTATATCGGACCACCTAAAGATATCTTTTTAGTTCTCTTAATGTTGACTTTTAGATAACTTCCATAAGAGGTTATAAAGATCAAAAGTGCTCTTTAAGATGTCTAAAAGACAACTTTTTGGATGTCTAAAAGACGACTTTTTGGATGGACATTGGACATCTTTTAGTAATACTAAAAGACATCTTTTAGATATCCTGAAAGACATCTTTCATCATATAAAAGTTAACTTAATGAGCGCTTTAAGACAACTTTTTGTTTACTGGGGATGCTGGACTGCCTCTCAAACTTGATCGAGGTCGATAATGTAGAGTCATTCGTGCACATTATTAATGAGATTTCGTATATATTTCTTTTATAGATTTGGATATTCTTTTCCAGAATTAAAGTACACATATTAATATCCATCTGCGAATTGGACTTTATATCGAGGACAAAAAATATTTTTTTTTATTGCTCCACTTATCGACCTTTTACGCGTATATAACCTAAATTCTTGTTTCACAATTTCGTCTCAATTAGGCACTAAAATTTAATTTTCAAAACTTGATACTGTTTGTTCTCGTCGTCTACTAGTCTGTGAATACGAATTTCGTAGGTACAAACTGTAGATCTTTTATATTAAGCAAACATTGTTATGACGTGACAGCAAATTAACAATTTTTTCTCGTTTTTGGAGGAAACTCCACTCCACAGACTGGTAGCAATGCGTATTCTTTTATTCTGGAGAAGGATTTTCAAATCTATAAAAGAAATAAAAAGATATTGTTAAACAAAAATTAGTATCTTTTTGTTGGTAAAACAGACAACTCCAGCATCCCCTTAACCCATTACTTCCCAAGCGGACATTTTATAGTCGATTGGTTTTCGGCTCAGAAAAGTGATGAGATCACATGAAAACTTAAAACAAAATATGCTCTTCTACGTAAAAAGAGTTGCTTTTTCAGATTCTGGGGTCAAAATTTCAAAATTTTTTATTGGAAATTAAATATGGCGGCTCAAAGTTGAAATAAATTTCTTCATCGGCTATTGACTTTTTATAGTAGAAAACTTTGAAAAATTTTGTCTATGACTGTTGTAAACGATTGAAGTGACGGAGTTTGCCTCTTTAAAATATAAACTATGATTATTAATTGATTTTTTTAAGTAGTTCAAGTAGTTCAAGATGGTGGATGCAGTATGGCGTCCAAATACATGGAAATCATATTTTATTACGATATATGTGTGTGAATAGTCATTTCTCACATTTTCGAAGTCGCTGAGTACGAATCTTTGGTCAATTAGTCATTTTTCAAAATGGCGGATACAATATGGGGTCAGAATACACGAAAATTAGATTTTGTTGCGAACTATGTGTATCATATTACATCCGCCTTTCGAAGGATATAAATCAAACTCAAGATTCGTATTCAGCGACCTCAAAAACATATACAATCAGTACCCACGCACATAGTTCACAGTAAAATATGATTTTTGTGTATTCTGACGCCATATTGTATCCGCTATTTTGGAAAATAAAAAACAGACCCAAAATTTGTTCTCAGCGATCTCACAAATACATAAAATAAGTACTCGGAGGCATAGTTTTTAATAAAGTATGATTTTTATGGCATATTGTATCCGCCATTTTGAAAAATGAGTAATTGACTAAAGATTCGTACTCAGCGATCTCGAAAATGTGAGAAATGACTATTCACACACATATATCGTAATAAAATATGATTTTCATGTATTTGGACGCCATACTGAATCCACCTTGAACTACTTGAACTACTTAAAAAAATCAATTAATAATCATAGTTTATACTTTAAAGAGGCAAACTCCGTCACTTCAATTGTTTACAACAGTCATGGACAAAATTTTTCGAAGTTTTCTACTATAAAAAATCAATAGTCGATGAAAAAATTTATATCAACTTTGAGTCGCCATATTTAATTTCCAATAAAAATTTTTGAAATTTTGACCCCGGAATCTGAAAGAGCAACTCTTTTTACGTAGAAGAGCATATTTTGTTTTAAGTTTTCATGTGATCTCATCACTTTTCTGAGCCGAAAACCAATCGACTATAAAATGTCCGCTTGGGAAGTAATGGGTTAACACACCCTCATAAAATAAACTTTTTTGCGCGCTTCTTATTTTTCGAAATTCAATAACAATATCCCCTGTCTGCCTAGTTTCGCGTTCTCCCTCTACTTTTCTAAGTCTATTATTAAATTGCTCCGGCATCATATTATTTAAGATCTTAAAAATAAATATGCACATATTGTAATACAGCCTTTGTTTTATGGTCATAAATTGCAACGCTTGGTGCATACATTTAACTTTGGTACGTTTGTCACATTGCAATATGACTCTCATAGCTCTATTTTGCGCTATTTGGAGCCTACTTAACTGTGTATCCCCCATATCTATTAGTAGCGTTGCACAATACTCAAAGTGAGGTGCTATAATTGTCTTGTATATCGTACATCTAGTGTAAGCCGAGATAAAGTTCCCTATTCTATTTAAAAAACTTATTTTCTTCCCTATTTTCTTTAGCATGTAATCACAGTGACCGCTGAATCTAAGTCTATCATCAATAATTATGCCCAAGTACTTTATTATTTCTACGCGCTCAATCTCATTTCCATCCAAACATCTCACAATAGTATTGCCTTTCAATTCTTTCCTTATACATCTAACTAACATATATTTTGTTTTCCCCGCATTCATCTTCAGTTTATTAATATTCATCCATTCCTCCACTACGTTAAATGCAATATTCAATTTCCTCTCTATCTCCGCACTACTCTCACCTGTTACATATATTAACGTATCGTCCGCAAACATTTTTATATTACACACATCCGAGCAAACGTTAACAATATCATTCATATATATTATAAACAACAATGGGCCCAATACCGAACCCTGTGGCACTCCGTATTCCGTAGTCAGTATCTTAGACCATCTATCATTAAATTGAACTTGTTGCATTCTATCTTTTAAGTACGACCTAAACCATTCTAGAACTGTTCCTGTAATGCCATACTGGTATAATTTCTCTAATAATCTTCCTCTATCAATTGTCTCGAAAACCCGTTTAAGATCTACAAAAATAACTCCTACTATTTGTCTCTCACTAATAATCAATTTCCATTCATCTATAACTGTTTGAATTGCTGTTTCACACGAGTAATTTTTTCTTATTCACAATTACGATAGAAATTAGATTATTTGTAGATTCCATAAGTATCTATCGCTTTCGCTCTTTCGACTTTCTTAATCACAGCAGTTTATTACGGTTTTAATTTGTCATATCTTTGCTAACTGTCCTAATTTGTCAAGTAATCGCGAATGTGCATAGCTGCCATTGCCACGAGTATTGGCGCGGTGCAGTGAGACGCGAGGGCGGCGAAGCGCAGGCAGCGGCACCGCTTCTCCTTCTTCCCCCCGACGCCGGCAGCCAATGCTCGACACAGTGGGCCGCGCTACAGCTCGAGCGTCTCGGCTCTTCACACGGCGCGCTCTCATTCGTACAATTTGAAAAATTTATATCTCGATTATTGATAGACCTAACCCAAGACAATATTGGACTTTTATGTTCATCTCGATCCCGTCTATCTTTCCATTACGGGATGGCTTCCGATTACATTACACCCTGTATATATATTATTATAGTTTACGTTACTATATTATATCTTATGTGCATACCAGAGTTATCTGGGCGTAATTCCTGAGAAAACCACGTTGTCCGTGTTCGCACGTTCACACCCTACACTTCACCACGTGTCTGCATTACACGGCAGACGAAAATGCGTAACGTTACAGATCATAGATAGCGTTGACATGATTCACTTTTGATATTACGCGGATATTTTGGAAATATGTGATAGATATACATGAGATATATCATAGGATATTTTACGGATGTTTTGAGTATATTAGATATAATCTCAGTATATTCAGTAGGAGTTGCGAAGTTCAGTCGCTATATTCTAAGTTTATCTTAAGAATATATCAAAATGACATTCTACTGAGACGTTATATGAATGTTTTACGTATATTCGGTATGATCACAGTACATTACGTATGAGAGTATAATATTTGTACGATATCTGGTGCTGTCTGGGATTATATACACTATATACACTATATACACTATATACACTATGTACACTATATACACTATATACACTATATACATATATACATGTATATATACACACTATATATAGTGTATATACATGTATGTTAGCTGTAGCACGGCCAACCGCATCAAGGAACCCAATCATCTACGAGACACGATAATCAAAAATGCCATATTTTCAACATTCAAAGCTCCGTATATCAAAATGTAGAGATTTTCAGACCCTGGTCCTATGGACATATTTGATCAGCACGTCATGGAGTACATTATATCTCACTTTCAGCCAATTTAACCGGGAACACTTTTCCATAAGATATGTGCGGGGTCCTTTTGTTTCATACAATGTTTTTATAATGTATGTCATAATATTTCTTAAAATTTAAATCTAAAGCCAAATTGATTGAATTTTGTAAGTATGCATATAAAAAAATAGTCTTAGTCAGAAATAATATTCAAAATATATAATAGTAAAAAAACTGATATCATTATTAATATATGACATATTGAATCAATTATTATATTTTTGACATGGGATTCTTGTGTGCACTTTCCAAATTTGATCAATTTGGTTTTAGATTTCAATCTTAAAAAATATTATGACATATTGTTTATAAAAATATTGTACGAAACAATTTATGAACATTTAAGATATCGCATAATTAATCAATAATTGCATATAAATCAGTTAGACCAAACTACGAAAAAAAACGACTTGTAAATTGTGTAAACAAAGTCTAACAAAGCATGTATAATTGATGCCTGTATTTAATAATTATTTGTAAAAACTTTTTACTGGCATGTTTGAATAGCGCGCCATAATGGCTCCTATATACTGGACGTGGAAACGCTTGCCTCGCGGCTAGTACTCCAGTATGCAGGAACCATAAGCGGCGCTGCTGCGATTGTAGAGCGTAGAGCCAGAGCGTCAAATGAAGGAGATGCAGGGCTGCGTTCAGATTCCCCACTCGAGTGTTTCCAGGTATCATTTTATCCTTGTTATTTACTGAATGTTAAACAAGGATAAAACTACACCTGAGAACACTCGGGTGAGGAATTTGAACGCACCCTAGGGCATCTTTGATGTTCGAACATGTTTAGCGCGCGAGCGTATGTGAGTCGCAATTGTCGCGAGTCCTGTTGAGTCCTATTCCATCTTTCGTCGTGCACCGTCCTATTCTGCTGCTGATTTCCGTCGGTTATCCGCTGATTATTCATCACAACTACAGGTATTACTCGATATTTGCTTTTCCGGTTATTTTTGCTTAACATATCTAATCAATCAATCTCAATCTCAATCAATCTTGAGTCTCGCCGGAATGGTGCTCGTGTTGAGTTTTCTTTATTGATCACGACATCGACAGTCCTGTTGATCGGGCTGAGGACCATTTTTTGTAAAAAGAAAAAGAAGATATTCAATCAATTCGCGTAATATAATATTACTTAAAAGTAATCATTATTTTTCAAACTGTTTGTTTGGATTTGAGAATTCCTGTCTAACAGTTCTTAGCAATCTTGTTTAGTAATCACAGGTCTTTTTTGACTGTCACCTTTCTTTATTACATTCCTTCTATTCATTATTCTTTTATTTTTTGGCCTATATTACTGTTTTTATTCGTTACATATTATTTACTTTGTGTCTTTCTTTTAATATTTTATGTAATTGTATTGCTTAGTTAATTAATATTCTTATTATAGGTTCACAAAACTTAATTAGTCTCTCAGCAGAAGTTCAATTCTTTGACTTCTTATATTTAAGTTATTTGGAGCTGTAACAATCTGTCCTTTTATTATAGTTGGTAAGTCTTTACATGTTCATTCTATTATTACCCTTTAATGATTTTTTCTTTGATGTTTGAACTATGCTATGATGTGCTGTACACCAAAACTTTTCTTTACATTGGATTTGTTTAAAATTTCAATAGTTATGTCACTATTCATATTTACACAATTACAAATAAAATTTTTTTTTGATCAAGTATCATTATAAATCATTAATTTATATATTAAGTTACATGAATTTTGCTTCATTCTAACAAGTAATTAATTTTTACTGTAATTATTGTTTAATTTTCTATAATTTTCTATAATATAAAATATATATACCATTTAAAAGTTATCTTTTATTTCCTTATTTTATCTTGTTGGTGTTTATTTTTTCAGCTGTGAAATACTGTTTATAATTTATCTTGCTTAGTTTTTTTTAAATTTTAATCTTTTTTATATATTGCTTATTAAGGAGATTCTGTTATCTCTTCATATAATATAAAAACTTAACCATTTTGAGAATAAATGTAATATATATGTATTCCTGAATATTTTAAAATTTTTTAACTATATACTTTTTAAAAAAATGATTTTCTAAAATAGTATTGAATTTTATGGAAGATAATTTTAAGTAATTTAATCACAAATAAATTTAAAAAATTGTACTTATATTTCTATAAAAGGATTATATTTATATGTATAGGAATAGCATTTAAAGAACATAGAATTATAAAAACCAAATTTTACCATACCATTTTCGTGTAAGGGTATGAAATATTTACGAATGATACAATTTTCTTTAATTTGATATCACAGTGAAAACATGTTAACGTTACTTGTTAATAAAAGCATGTGTAATTTAAATTATTTATTATTTATTAGATTATTATTTAAGGAGGGAAATCCACTTAAAAGCTTGAATATTAATGCAAAGTTTGGGAATTTATTGCAAGAAAATTAATGAAGTAAATATTCTTAATTGTTTTGTATTACAATATATATATATATTTAACTACATTAAAAATTTTTTTTTAAGAAAATATAATAAAATAAAAAAGTTATAGCTATTGCCTGGAGATGCCTCGCCGTTACCGGTGGATTGCGGTAAACTTGCAATCCTGGATTATTTTGTATCTGGAACCAAAAAATAAGAAATTTTCTTGTAAAAGAATGGTATACGCTGTCTTTGACGATCCCGGAATACTTTTTATACAAATAAACATATTCCGGGATTGTTGAGGACAGCGTCCCAAGTAGCAATATGTCGTTATTACGACGTCATATTTTAGTCACTGTTTACGTTAAAATCACTTTTGATATGACGTAAATATGACGTTAATATGACGGTCCTAAGTCATAGACCAATGACGTCATATTTAGGACGACAAAATGACGACATTTTTATGCCATATATATGACGTATAAAATTCGTGATTTTTGGTTATATTTTAAAATTTATTCTTTTAATAATACAAATTTATTAGAGTTTTAACTTTTTATTAATTAAAATACATAAAATTCATAAAATACATAAAATAGAAACAAAGTTTTATTTAATTTTATAATTATATTATAACGTAATTATATTATAAATATATATTTATGTGTATGTGTATGCTCACATACACATGTATATACCCAGCAAACACAAAGTTACATGTAACGTGCTTGTTAGTTGTAATTTCCCACTCAACAATGTAATTGCAATATAACACGTGTGTTATATTACAATTACATTGTTGAGTGGGAAATTACAACTAACAGGTACGTTACATGTAACTTGGTGTTTGGTGGGTATATATACATATATAACATTTGCATACATATATTTTTTATAAAAATAATATATATTAATATTTAAAAAATTGCAAGTATATGTACATATTGCACATTATAGTACATACAATATAATGTGCAATATATACTTACAATTGTTTAGAAAATAGAACAATATTTTATTTTTTTGCTTATCTAATATCACGTTTCAAACTTTTTTATTTTATCATTAAGAACAAATATTTTTTTAGACAAATTAGAAAACCTTTTGTATTGCTATAATTCAGGTATATAACATAAAATAAACATTGCAATAAAAAATATAAATATTTAAATTAATAATACATGAAAAAAAAATATATATACAGGGTGAGTTTTAATGGATGTCCTGGCCTTTTACCATCAGAAATTTACCAACGATAACTTACCGACTGTATCTCTAAAGATTCGGACGGCCCATAGGTGGCAGTTCTGTGGGTCAGCGGTAAGTTAAGAAGTATTTTAATATTTTATATTAGAAAAAACAAATATCTAATCATATTTTTGCCAATAATGTAAAACATTAACATGCCCAAGAATAAATTTGTGTACATCTATTATAAAATTTAAATGTAAAATTGTAAAATACATTATGTCAATGTTACAAATGCTAATTATAACAAATTTAAAATTAAAATAATAGTGGTCTTCCACACCACCTTTGAGGTTCCACTAAAGGCGCGTTAGGTTTTTTAAAGTGGACCTTTACTTGTAGCCATATTTTACCACATTTTTTACAAAAATTTAAAAAATATTGTCGAAGTTAACGACCTATTCAATATGTAAGTCTCAAAACAAATATATTGAAGTTATATTAAGTAAGAATGCACGCAGATGAAAATTTTTCATCAATGTGTAACCGTGCTTATTATGATAACTTATCATGTTTTCACTTCAATATGTGTTCGAAGTGACCTCCCTCCATCCTCTCACAAAGTAGAGCCCTATCCAAGATTGCATTACGTACCCGGCACAACATCTGTGGAGTTATTGCACGGCAAGCTCGTACAATTTTATCCTTCAGATTTTCAGCGCTAACAGGTCGCGTTGCATATACCTGTTGTTTAAGATAACCCCACAAAAAAAAGTCAAGTGGTGTGAGATCTGGTGAACGCGTTGGCCATTCTTGGGGACCGTGAAGACCTATCCAATGCCTACCGATTTTCTCGTTTAACAATAATCTTGTCTCTTTGGCGGTGTGTGCAGGATGGCCGTCCTGCTGGAACCACATGTTAACACATGATTCCAGTGGCACCTCATCTAACAAAGTGACAAGCTCGTTTCTAAGAAAATTTCGGTAAAAATTGCCATTGACCTTGCCATCAATAAAATATGGCCCAATGATGTGGTCCCCGAGAATACCCGCCCAAACATTCACTGACCACTTGACTTGGCTGTGTGCTTGCAGCATCCAGTGAGGATTCTCGGTAGCCCAGTAATGCATATTGTGGCGGTTGACGTTGCCATTATTATGAAAAATACATTCATCCGAAAATAAAATGTATTTGGAAAAATAATAATTTTCCTCTATTTTATTAAGAAACCACCGACAATATCTCAATCTGCGCGTCTCATCAATAATAAGCAGTTCTTGAGTCAAGATTGCTTTATAAGGATGAAAGTGACCCGATTTTAGAGCCTTACATACCATTGTCTGGCTAACTCCTTGTACCTGCGCTATAGTTTGTGTACCAATAGTTGGTTCGTTAAGAGCCATTTCTTGTATAGGCGCGGTATCAATGCGCCGTAGTCGTCCTGTACAAAAAAATTAAAAAAAAAATAAAGAGGGAAAAATAAAAAAAAGAAAGGAGAAAAAAGAAAATAATTAACATTATATTAATTGTCAAAAAATCTTATAAATAAATATCTACCTGCAGACTTAATAGGTCGCAGTTGTGCTTTGCTTTGTAATCTTGCTGCCAGTCTCGCAAAAAACTTATGATATGGCTTTCTCCGATCAGGATATTTGCGAGCATAAAGTCTTGCAGCTTTTCGCGGTTGTTCATCGCATTTTCCGAAAACTATGATCATATCATACAATTCTTTATTTGTATAATTTTCCGTCATTTTGATGTACGTTCTCTCACACGAAACACACGATATAACACAATCAGAGAAAACGTTAGGAAAAACAATTGAGAATCGTCAAGTTTGCAGTCTTTCCAACTGTTCTCCTGATTGATTGCAGAAACTGCGAACCTGTTGATTTTCAATTTTTATCCCCAGCGTTTTAAAAGAACTATACGACATGATTATAATTTCCGGAAAGTGTGATGATTAAGAAGAAAGCCACATTATAAGGTTTTTGCGAGGCTGGCGGCAGAAGAAACGAGAAAGCAAAGCACAACTTCGATCTATTAAACCTGCAGCTAGATATTCTTCTACAGATACATTTTTTCTCCCATTATTGTTTTTTTAACAGGACGACAACTTGGGCATGTTAATGTTTTACATTATTGGCAAAAATATGAGTAGATATTTGTTTTTTCTAATATAAAATATTAAAATACTTCTTAACTTACCGCTGACCCACAGAGCTGCCACCTATGGGCCGTCCGAATCTTTAGAGATACAGTCGGTAAGTTATCGTCGGTAAATTTCTGATGGTAAAAGGCCGGGACATCCATTAAAACTCACCCTGTACATGTATATGTACATATTATACACATACATTCACGTGTGTGTGTATGTGTGTGTGTGTGTGCGCGCGCGCGTGTAGAAATTAACTAAGTTAACTTTTTTTTTAAATAGTTATTTAGTTAAATAATATTAAATAGTTAATATTATTTTATTTTTAAGTTTCTACTAATTTTACTTCACAATAATTTTTAATTTTTTTATATTTATTTACATTAAAAACTTACCAAAGCTGAAGAATTATTTTTGTTTTCTAAATATTTTTCTAATATTGCAACATCATTTGTTGATTGTAATGGTAACCGTACTGGTAAATTTTCTGGAATGCATGTATTTATTTGTCGAGTCTCTTTCTGATTAAGTATTGTAAGTATTTCTTTATTCTGCTCTTTAATAAGCATTAACTGCTGTAATATTTTTTTATGAAAAGCTAAAAATATAAATGTAAAATTTATTATTGTATTTTTATATATAAAACTTTTATTAAATGTAAAATAAAAAATACTAATACGTAATTAAAAAATTATAAAATTTTATTATAAAGTCTTCTTTAAACCAAGAAATAATCATAAATAATCGTAATAAAACTGAATGCTAAAGTTTAATGTAAAAAACAGTTATTTATAAAGAAATGATAAATATAATAAATTCATCATAAAACTTACCAAATACGTTTTTAGAACTATGACACACATCAACGTTTGAATCTACATTTGATGTATTTCTTACAAGGGAACCTCGCGAACCCGAAAATTCTGATTTTAATGAAACTTGGCATAAATGTAGAAGAAGTAAATACATGAATTTAGAAATTAAAAGTTGGTGCTTATAAACGGTTTAAAGGGTTGAAACCACCCTTCAAAAATGTTGAGTATTTGTCTTTTCTCGATATATCTCGTAAACTAAACAAAGTATTAAAAAATGTTTCATACAAAAGTTTTACAGTATAAATACCTCTATTTAACTATGCTATTTATTGTTTCAAAAAAATTTTTTTTCAAAAACAAATTTTTTTTCCTTAAAAAAAAAATTTTTTTGAAAAAAATAAATAGCATAGTTAAATAGAGGTATTTATGCCGTAGAACTTTTGTATGAAACATTTTTTTATATTTTGTTTAGTTTAAGAGATATATCGAGAAAATGCAAAAATGTCTCAACTTTGAAGTGTGGTTTCACTCCTTCAAACCGTTTTTGAACCAAAATAAAACATTTCTAAATTAATATATCTACTCCCTCTACATTTATGCCAAGTTTCATTAAAATTAGAAAATTTTTTGATTGGGCTTATAAACGGTTTGAAGGAGGAAACTAAACAAAATATAAAAAAATGTTTTATACAAAAGTTTTACAGCCTAAATACCTTTATTTAACTACGCTGTTTATTTAAAAAAAAAAATTGTTTTTAATTAAAATAAATTTTCAATAAAATTGACTTTTATGTATATAGCATTTATAAAATAATTATACTATCTTATACTACGTTCTATTTATATCATCTATGTGTATATTATGTATGTTATATTTTATGTATGTTATAATACTATACATTTATATTATCTGCATCCCTATATGTATTAGTTTTCATCTAACAGTTGCGCAATATTAGAGTAGTCACGTTGCTTTCACACAATTCATTCTGTCTATGTCACATATTTCACATTCAAGTTTTATATTCGTCATATCACGGTATATATCATATATGAAATGGAAATCACGTATTAAAGTTTGATATCTTTATTAATGATGTTACGCGTCATTTTCACATCTGTATCAAGTCTAACGTGTGCTTGATTAGTACATCAGTATCACATCTAACGAGTGCTTGATTTTTCTGTTAGATTATTTAATTGAGCGAAGCATAATGTTACACGTAAATGTTGCAAATGTTCTTAATATGTTAATTATTTTATTTCAAATTATACATATTCCACCTATAAATGAAAGAGAAATACAATTACGTGATGTGATAGAGGATATTATAACAAATGATATTATAAGAGTGAATATGACTTATCATTTGATGTACACACTGATACTGCTTTAGAATTTTAAAATTATTGGGAAGTGGATTTACCTGACATAGAATATGTAACAAATGATGAGGAAGAATTTTTTTTAAATGATAATTGTGGTAGGGACTTCACCTTTTTGAAGCGACGTTGCACTCCTAAAAGAGAGTGTCGGCCTTTTATCACTTCTCCAATATTCGACGGCTTTCCTTTTATAGCTACTATTTAAAATTTCGTCTTCTGGTTCACAATTATATTCATTATTAGGTTCATAATCAACATTATCATTTTCTAAAAATTCTTCCACTTTATTTGTTACATATTCTATGCCAGGTAAATCCACTTTCAAATAATTTTGAAATTTTAAAGCAAAATGAGTGTGTACATCAAATGATAAGTCATTCACTGCATTTGTTATAATATCCTTTATCACATCACGTAATTGTATTTCTCTTTCATTTATAGGCGTTGATGGAATATGTGTAATTTGAAATAAAATAATTAACATATTAAGAACATTCGCAACATTTATGTGTAACATTATGCTTTGCTTAATTAAAAACAATCTAACAAGAAAAATCAAGCACATGTTAGATGTGATACTGATGTACTGATCAAACACACGTTAGACTTGACACTGATGTGAAAATGACGCGTAACACCATTAATAAAGATACCAAACTTTTATTAATACGTGATTTCATATATGATACATACTGTGACATGACGAATATAAAACTTGAATGTGAAATATGTGACGTAGAGAGAATGAACACTGTGTGAAAGCAACGTGACTACTAATATTGCGCAACTGTTAGATAAAAACTAATACATACAACGATGCAGATAATATAAATGTATAGTATTATAACGTAGATAATATATAACATATATAATATACACATAGATGATATAAATAAAACGTAGTATAAGATAGTATAATTACTTTATAAATGCTATATACATAAAAGTCAATTTTATTGAAAATTTATCTTGATTAAAAAAAAAATTTTTTTTCAAAAAATAAACAGCGTATTTAAATGGAGGTATTTATGCTGTAAAACTTTTGCATAAAACATTTTTTTATATTTTGTTTAGTTTACGAGATATATGGAGAAAAGGTAAAAATATCTCAACCTTTGAAGGGTAGTTTCACTCCTTCAAACCGTTTATAAGACCAAACAGAAAATTTTCTGATTTTAATGAAACTTGGCATAAATGTAGAGGGGGTAAATACATTAATTTAAAAATGTTTTATTTTGGTTCAAAAACGGCTTGAAGGGGTGAAAGCACGCTTCAAAGTTGAGACATTTTTGCATTTTCTCGATATATCTCGTAAACTAAACAAAATATTAAAAAATGTTTCATACAAAAGTTTTACGGCATGAATACCTCTATTTAACTATCATATTTATTTTTTTCAAAAAAATTTTTTTTAAAGAAAAAAAAAATTTGTTTTTGAAAAAAAGATTTCTTTTTTAAATAAATAACATAGTTAAATAGAGGTATATACACAGTAAAACTTTTGTATGAAACATTTTTTAATATTTTGTTTAGTTTACGAGATATATCCAGAAAAGGCAAAAACTCAAAATTTTTGAAGGGTGGTTTCAACCCTTTAAACCGTTTATAAGCACCAACTTTTAATTTCTAAATTCATATATTCACCCCCTCTACATTTATGCCAAGTTTCATTAAAATCAGAATTTTCGGGTTCGCGAGGTTCCCTTGTTAGTGTATTAATACTATCATGGTTGAAAATATTATTATTAAGAGTATTATTGCTGTTATTAATATTACTGCTATCAACATCTAAAAATTGCATTTGTAAAATCAAACCATTTTATTTTTTAATAATTTTATACTTTTTTTGCTAATAAAATATACTTACTAAGAATTGTAATATTTTGTGACTCATCTGAATTTGGAATCTGACAATTTGGATTATTTTTAATATTTTTGTTTGCTCCAATTTTATCAAAACTTTTTCCTAAAAAATAAATTAAAAAAATATATATAGTATATACAAAAAAATTTAATATATTATATATATATATTTATAGTATATACTTTTTATTATATATTATATAAATGTAAAGAATTTTTATTTAGTTAAATATGTATATTTATTTATTTATTTTGTATTTTATGTTTGGAAAAATATGTTTTTACATTTTTATATGATAATACTAAAAATTTAGAATATTTTAAATATAATACCAAACAGGTTAGAAGTCTGAGATGTAGTATTTAAATCTATATTTCTTAGTGTAGTTCTTAGTGTCTCATTGTCAGTCCTTTTAATAATTTTTGGTGGCTGTTGAAATCTACATTCATTGTCACTTTCTTTATTCTCATCATCACTACTCTCTTGTAGACGTATTGGTAAAGTTCTGAATCTTTTTCGAGATTGTAAATTTTCTTCTGGTTCTGTGTTAAGATCACTTGTTACTTCTGCTACGGAAAGTTTTTGTCTAGCCTTATCTAAATCATCTAAAATTATTTAGAAAATTACAATTTTTAATTATTAATTTAATTTAAAAAATTACCTTTTAAATTTTAATAAACATTTTTAATCATAAAGTTTACATATTTACCAGTCTCATAGAAACTGCGCACTATTCCGTAAATATCCCATGTGTTTGTATTTATTTCTTCTTCTTTTTTTAACGCCCGCTTAAAACGTCCATGGTCTTTATAAGGAGGCCAAAAAACTTCTTTTTTTTGTAGAGTGAGCCAGTTAGCATGCACAATCGCTAAGCCACCTTCTGCTACTTGATCAAATTCGACAACACAATACATGTTTTCTTTTTTTTTAGAGTTTAATATTTGCGAATATTTATCATTAAATGAGTCTATTAAATGAGTACAATTCAAATCAATATCGATTATGCGTTTCTGTAAAAATTATAAAATCAAAGTTACTATCTTAGAAAATATCATCGTTTCATATGACAATTGCAAGTTGAACAGCCAAATCGTGTTATTCGCTGAATGTAAAAAAAAAATATAATAAAAACAAAATGATACCTGAAAATATTCACGTGATGCCTCCAAAAACAACTTAAATGTATCGTAGCCGATGTAGGTGGTGAAGTACGGCAAGGCCACAAAATATACATAAAGAACAGAGTAATAGACAAATATCGATCGCATAAAGTATAAACGATCATATAAATCTTTTTCTTCTCCTCTTTAAAGCAACTCAGAAGTACGATTCGACTCAGAACTACGATTCGTATGTTTGTTAAAGACGATGACTTGTAGATGATGATTTGTAGACAAAATCTAAATAATAAAATGCAAAGATAAACGATCTATTATTAATATTATAATAGTGAATATAAAATTGCGGTCGATTGCATCAGAAATATTTGGCGCAAAACACGTGTTCGCGCGCGAAAAAAAATTGCTTGCATGTTTTAACCTTGCAATAACTGTACGTGGACGCCTGCTTTGTTCTTCTGCCACAGCTTTCTCCGTTTAGTCGATTTTTTCTCCTTTCTTTTGGGAATATGTCGCGAAATATCGAATGAATTTAATGCACATGGAATCGAAACACATCCGTTAGTTGATCCGTATCCGCTCCGTTCACACACGTTGAGTCGCACATACACTCATGCTCCCCGAAAAAACTATCGGCCATGTAGCCACGCCACAAGCCACAAGTATAGCCAGTATAGCCACTAACATCAATATATCCGATAAAAATTAACTCATCAAGTGGATATTGAATCGATGTTTTGCACCAAAAAATTAATAAAATAAATTAATAAATCAATAAAATAAGTAATAGAAAAATAACCTTAAAAAACGTTTTAATGACGTTATTTCTATGACGAATATGTCGTCAAAAATGTTACGTCTATATTATGTCATTACCCGAGTAGAAAATAGTTAGGGAAATCCTTATGTAGCATAAAGCCCCGATGAGGATTTAATAAGGATGCCATAAAAAGGGTTACCTTAATATTACCACATCAGGGCCTTATAAGGTATTATTAAGGATGCCTTAAACTTACTGAGTAAGATTTTGTTACGGAAAGCAAAAAAGGACCTTGCAAGGTATTATTAAGGATGCCTTAGATTTATTAAGTAAGATTTTGTTACGAAAAGCTAATAAGGGCCTTACAAGGTACTATTAAGGATGCCTTAGATTTATTAAATAAGATTTTGTTACGAAAAGCTAATAAGGGCCTTTCAAGGTACTATTAAGAATGTCTTAGATTTACTAAATAAGATTTGGTTACAAAAAGCTAATAACGACAAGTTGCGATATCGAAAAAATGTTAATGCAGTTTTTAGCAATAATTTTTGTAACAATTAGTTGCAAAAAAATTTTTACAATTTATTATAAACAAATTAACAAATAATTATCCTAGCCTAAAATAAACCACGACGGAAATATGTATAATATGTCCATGTTTATAACAAATAATATAATGTTTATAATATATATGTTCTTTGTTTATAAAAATTATTTAAAAAATTTTTTGCAACTGATTTTTGTTGCAAAAATTTGTTTTTTTTTATCAAAACGGTCGTTTTTTAAGTTATTCCACATATTTCTTGTATGTGAAAATTAATAAAAAAATTTGTTAATTAATATTTATTTATAAAAATATAATTTAACTAAACATGTTTCATCTTTTTAACATCTATTGAATTGATCTACAACACGTATGTATAACATATAAATATCCACAAACATCAATGGTTCATGGATCAACTCGAGGTGTCAGTTCCTGTACGCTCTTAAAAGTCAAGCAGCGTTCAAGGTAGTTTGCAGATGGATGGGTGACCGTTTTTTCGATTGCAGAAAATGCTGTAATAATGACCGAATCAGGCATGCCGGATTTGACGTTTGGTCCTGATTTGGATATGGTATACATAATATAACTCCTAAATTTTTATTTTTATTACATCCCTTATCAGAGTCAATTAGGGGTTGCCTTATAAAGCCCTGTTAATATTTGTTTATAGGGCCCTGATAATTTTTCCTTTAAGGTGCTCTTAAACCATTTGTTTCACTTTTTTTTCAGGCCCTACTTATATATCCTTACTAGGGCCTGAATAATTTTAAGGAAGCCTTATCAGGGCCTTATAGGTGCCCTATTACATTTTCTACTCGGGTACTCAGTCATCTGACGTCGTATGACGAGAAATGACCTTAAAATGATGTCATAATGACGACATATTGCTACCTGGAGTATACTATTTCTTTTTAAGAAAATTTTTTATTTTTTTGTTTCCAGGTGATTGAGGATCGCAATTCACCAGCAACGGCGAGGTGTTACCGGAAAAAAGCTATAACTTTTTTATTTTATTAAATTTTTTTTTAATTCCTGAATGTAGTTAAATATATATTTTATAATAAAGAAAATTAAGAATATTTGCTTCATTAATTTTCCTGCAATAAATATCCAAACTTTGTATTAATATTCAAGCGTTCAGGATTTCTCTTCTTAAAAGATGTTATTGGCCAAAAGTTTATGTGTTCAAAAATATAAAAAATCAAGTCACTTCCCTCTATCTTTCTAAGCTGGAAAACCTCTTTAACGATTAATTATTTTTAATCTTATTGTTCTAATCTCTCTTTTGTATATTGTTTATCTAGAGACATCAACCGTGGTACTGACTTTATAAAGTTGGAAGTCCAAAATAGATACAAAAGAAGGAAAAAAAAAATCTTGCAAATATATTTGTTGTCTTTGATTACAATGGATATCCACAATACTAAGCGAATAAGTACTGTTTTTTTAAGCGGTTTAATTTTCTTCTTTTTATATTTTTATCTGATAAATGATTTTTTACTCAAAATTTTGTTTGGTATTTATTTTTTGCCTATTAGCCTATATATTCTTTTACATGTGTTGCATTTGTAATAAATAATACTAATCATAGGTAGTAAGCACACAATGATATCTACAAAGCAATATCTTAGTAATTTCAATGATTTTTTAATTTTATCATGTGACAAGCTAAATTCGCTAAAATTAAACTTTTTAAAATTAAATTGTCTAAATTTAAACTAATGTAATCTTTTTCTTTATTTTGTGAATGCATAAAATATAGTTTTAAGTTTTGTGCTGCAATATTTGCACCTAAACATTATATAATTGCTTGCAGTATATCATCCATAATGATATTAATTACTAATATTGTATCTACTTTATGCAGCGAAGCAAAAACCTATTGAATTATAGGGTTACTCTTTTTACATCATTTAAATATTTTATAAAATAATACAATGGATATTTTTCAAGTTTACAAAATTTTGCAAATTGCTGTTAACAAAAATATCTTTTCTTATTTTTCTATATATGATATGGTAATTTTTTAAATATAATAGGTATAAGAAATGAATTTGAGAACAAGTTTTAGACTTTAATTAATATTTTGGAGGATCCATTAAAAGAAAAGAAAGATAAATCTCTGGACTTTTTTCTAAAGAAAATTTGATATATTTACTACTTATTAATATTTCTCGTTTTTTATTTATTTATTGCTAGAACAAAATTTGTACGATGTGGCACTACTGTTAGAGAATAATTTGGCGCCATATATATTTTCGCATCTGTGAAAGTTTGGTTTATTATCATATAGAGTTTTACAATTGTAACAACTTATTACTATTGTATTATTTGATTATAGAATTTGATTATAGAAATTTTCTTAATATTATTTGAATAACTTTATGCGCAAGTCATAGGTTATTGACACCGGTTAATCAGTTTTCTTATATTTTTATAAATCCTTGCAGCGTTATAAACGTTGTTGGAAGGAGAAAGCTGAGAAAAGAGTTACAAAAAAATTAAAACTTGAAAAGCAGCAAGATGATCTCTTGAAAAAAGTCCATAGATTACTAGAACCAAAATGCAGGTTTAACGACAGTAATTTGAGCAATAGCAGTAATAGCAATTTATCAGTTTTAATAGAATCTGAAGAAGAAAACTTACAAGCTAATGAGTTAATAGATTTAAATCATCATTCTCAAAGCGAGGTTGAGATTCAAAATAATATAACTTTTGAAGAACTTTCAAGTAGAATGAGTTCTGATAAAAATACAGATGAAAGTGATAACATAAACAAAAATGAAAATATCTATAATAATGAAAGTACAGATGAAAGTGGAGAGGAAAATGAAAATATTAATGAGAGTGATAATACAGATGAAAGGGAAAATGAAAATATTAATGAGAGTGATAATACAAATGAAAGTGAAAATGAAAATGTTAATATGGTTTTTGAAAATGATGAGCAAAAGGAAATTTATCTGCTATCAGCTTTACGTAAATGGGCTTTATCAGGTGGTGTTATTTCTATGTCCAAAATAGACGAATTTCTTGCAAAGCTTCGAACTGTATTTAATAATCTGCCTAAAAGTTATAAGACTTTATTGAAAACTGATGATGTATATATTACTCAATTTGAAAATAGAGGACAATTTTGGTATCGAGGAATCTAAAATTATTTGGATGGACTAATTTTAAGAGATTACTTGCAAGTAAATAGAAAAATTGAAATAGATATTAATTGCGACGGACTCCCTCTTTTTCGGAGTTCAAAGAAAAAATTTTGGCCTATTTTAGGGCATCTCGTAGGAACTAAAAATGAACCATTTATTATTGCAATTTATTTTGGGAATTCTGATCCCAATAATATACAAAAGTTTTTACAAGATTTTATAAATGAAGCTGAAAATCTGATAACTAATGGTTATATACGAAATGAAAGAACGTATAACTTTGTCATCAGACATTATGTTCTTGATGCTCCAGCTAGAGAATTAATAAAATGTTGCATTGGTCATAATGGATATGCTTCTTGCGAGAAATGTACAGTATGGGGAGAATGATTGGATTATAGGCAAACGTATATTGATCTAGATGCTCCTTTAAGAACGGATGAAAGTTTCAAAAATCAAATGCAGCCTCGCCATCATAGAGGAGTATCACCTCTTCTTCAAATTAATACTAAAATGGTTTCTCAATTTCGGTTAGAGCCCATGCATTTGGTATATGAAGGCGTATTTGAGAGATTATTGGCAGTATGGAAAAATTGGATAACTCTATGGAAACTGCACTGGACTGTTGTAAATGGAATATCTGATAGTCTACTTCTATTAGCTCCTTCTTGCCCTCAAGATTTCGTTAGAAAACCAAGACCTTTAAATGAATTATCATTTTACAAAGCAACGGAATTCCGTCGTTTGTGCTTATACGATGGTATTGTAGCTTTTGCTTTGCATGTTGATAGAAATATTTATAAGCACTTTCTATTATTGCATTGCGGTATTTATATTCTTACAAGTCCAATTCTTTATAAAACTTTGAACACTTGTGCAAATGGTATACTGAAGACTTTTATCGAATATTCTGTCACACTATTTGGAAAATCATTTGTTGTATATAATGTTCACTCGAGAAAAAATGGCGGAAGGAGAAGGTTGGTTGAGTGAGTGCTCGCGGTTGTAAAGAGGTGAATTAGTGGAAAAAAAGTGAGGAATGATGTGAGAAGGTATGGACGAGGAAGAGGAGGAGGAGGAATAACCGGGGCATTGAAGGGAAGCACGAGACGGAAGGCAGAGAAGCAGGAGACATGGTGAAAGAAATTGGAGCAGGTGATAGTGAAGAGATGGAGAGTTGGTGGAAGAACGCGAGGCGCAGGATCGGAAGGAAGCGGAGAGGCGGTCTGGACAGATGGCGCGGCGGACGGAAGGAGCGAGTGACGGATGCGAGACATCGATATACGAGGAGAGAAACGGATTGGTGGAAGGAATGAGAGAGGGAAAGGAGTGGTAAATCATGGGATATCGATAAAGCGATGGGTCGATGAGATGGGGATTGGTGGAGAGTTCGAGAGTGGAAAGATGGAGAAGAATCGAACATCGAAAAGGAGTAGGGAGAAGGGAAGCACGAGGTGACGTGAACTGAGATGGTGGTGAAAAAGGAGGTGAAAAGCGGGAAGCGGAACAAAGAAAGCAGAGAGGATAGTGATAGAGGAAAAAAGGTGGAAGACGGGAAGATGGACAGCGGAGAGCTGAGGAAAATTAGAGAGGAATTGAGAGGAATAAAAGAAGGTATAGTGGACTTGGTGGGGTTATGGAGGAGTTGGATAGAGAAAGAGGAAAGACAGGGGAAAACTGGAGAGGAAAGAGAACAGAAAGAGAGCAGAGGGGAAGAGGAGACGGAGGGACAAGAAGAGCAGGGATCAACAGAAGAGAAGGTTGGAAGTAGAGATTTCAAGAGAAGAGGAAGCGGAGACGAGCAGAGGGACAGCAAGGAGAGGAAGGAAGAGGAGAGAAGGAGGAAGGTCACTGAGGGGGAAGGAGAGGTAAAGGAGAAGGAGATAAAAGGTGAGAGGAGGGAAGAAGAAGCGAAGAGCAAGGAAAGGAGGTCAGATGGAGGGGAGGGGTTGAGGGTCAGAGGAGAGAGAGACAAGGAGAGGAGGGAAGAGATGAACGAGGTGACAGAAGAGATGATGGAGGAGTGGTGGAGAGAGGTGGAGGCGGAGGAGGAGAGGCTGTGGAAGAGAAAGGCAGAAGGAGAGGAGAGAAGGAGAGAGGAGGAAGAAGAAAGAGGGATGACGCTAAAGAAGTGGCAGAAGGACATAGTAAAGGAAAAAAGGGAAAGTGAATGGAGAGAGATACAGAGGAAGAAGAATGGGCAGAAGGTGACAGAAGAAGGGAGGAGTAGGAAGGAGGGAAGAGAGGAGCCAGAGCAAGTCAAGAGGGGGGAGGATTGGGAGAAGAGGACAGATAGAAGGAAGGAGATGGAGGAGAGGACGAGGAGCAGACTGGAGGAGAGAGAGAGAGTCACGCAGAAGGAAAGAAGGAGGGCAGCAGGAGAAGAAGAGGACAAAAGGAGAAGGGAGAAGAATGTAGTATGGAGAGGGGTAGAGGGGGAGGATGGAGAGGAGAGAAGGTTCTTTGTAGAGGGCATCATGGAGCGGGTGTTGGGAAGGAGGGTGACAATAGACAGGGTGGAAGAAAGGAAGGGGGAGGGGGGAAGATGGGTACTAATTACAGAAATAGTAAGAGAGGCGGACAGGGAGGAGATTCTAGCAAGGGGAGGGGAGGTGAAGGGGACATGGGGAGTGGGAGTAGATGAGGATCTGTCAATGGAGGAGAGAAGGATGAGGTGGAGGATGGTGGAAGCGGCGAGAAGGGAGAGGGCAAAGGGAAGGAATGTGGTGGTAGCGAACAGAGGGCTGTGGGTGGATGAGAGGAGATGGAGTTGGGATGAAGAGGGAGGTGGATGGAGGGAGGAGGGAAGGGAAGGAGAGAAGAGGAAGTAAGGAGGGGATGGTGGTACAAGATTATTAAAAATGTTTTTGATTTGTGACAGGTGGCAGACAAACGGAGGAGAGGGAAGGAGATTGGACGAAAGGAGTATGGAATAAGGAGCGAGAGTGGAGAGAATACATCCTTGGACATGGAAATGAGAGAAGACTCGGATAGAGGGAGACGGAGGAGAAGCAGGAGGGAAGGAGAGAAAGCATGAGGAAGATGGAGTAGGTAAAACAGAGAGAGCAGAGGAAGACAGGAGAGTAAGTGGAGGAGAAAGTGGAGGAGAAGTCCAAGGATGAAAAAGGAAAGAGAGGTTCAAGGAGAAGGGGTTAAAGAAGACAGCGGGGAGGAAATGGATAGAGAGAGAGAAGGAGTGGTCAGAGAGGAGAGGGAGGGGATGGGGGAGAGGGCGTGCGAGGGGGGTGGGGGGTAACAGATTGTAAGGGTCGCATATGGCCAGGTCGGTTCGGGAGTGGAGGGGCTATGTATGTGAACGGTTCGGGAACGCTCCGTGAAAAAAGCGCCTTGTATACCCCGTATTTGGGACGCAATAAAGTCTATTCTATATAATGTTCACTCTTTTTGCCACTTGGCACAGGAGTGTGATGATCATGGTTGTTTAGATACTTTCAGTGCCTTTCGTTATGAAAACAAACTGAAAACAATTAAAAGTAACCTTAAATCCGGTTTTAAACCCGTTCAACAAGCAGCTAAACGTGAGATAGAACGAAGCAACAAAAAAGTTGTACTTATAGATTCTGATATTAATAAAGTTATTCTTTCAAAAGAGCACAGAGATATTAATGAAAATGTCTACGGTGAACAATTTAGAAAAATTTCAGTAAATAATGTGATTTTTGAAGTCAATAAAAGAGATTCATGCTTCAAAGCAGTTACTGGTGAAATTGTAGTCCTGAGGAATATCGTTTGTAGACAGGATGATATAATTTTTGTTGGCAATATTTTTTTGAATATTTCTGATTTTTATACATATCCTTTACGTTTGTCTGAACTTGGCATTGTAAAGGTGTCCAAATTAAGTGAAAAAAGATCGGTATTTACTTTGAATAACATTATTGCCAAATGTTGGCTAATTCCCATAAGAGATGAATATGTTTCTATACCTTTACTTCATACCGTATCATTTTACAAATAGAATGTCAAAGATATTTTAATCATAAAATGATATGACATTTTAAAATATTCTATTTATATTATATATATATGTAAGTTTTTTTATACATATATCACTCATTTGCGACAACATAATTAAAAAATTATAATTGTTTAGTTTTCTGCAAAAAAAGAGAACTGTAATCAAAATTGAATACACTGACAATGAGTGTACAGCTTTTGATACTTTTATTTTTGTATAATGAGTAAACCAAATAACTACGTCAAAATTGCATTTCAAAATAATATTGTAAAATTTTTGTTCTAAAACATTTAAACTAAAAAATTTAGTTTCTTAAATTGTCGTTGTATCAAATGAGCGAAGGAACAAAATTGTTTTTTTAAATATTAGAAATAAAAAAATTTAATACTACTACACACCACTGTTTTTCCAGTTTGTCGTTGTAAAATTTGTAAACGAAAATGATGATTACGATGAAAAAGATAAAACTTTGTTTGAAGTTGGTCTTACCAAATGGCTAGGAGAAAATTTAAATGATAAGACAATTACAAAAATGTCTTGGCCTCCTAAGTCTGAGCAGGGTATTGCACTTAAAAAAGAATTAGATGCACATCCTTTATGGCCGATATATAATCCCAGCTAGCCAGGCCTATTAAAATCACATATCGTGAAAGCTTTACAGCAAGGATTGTTTCAATTTTGACAACAATTTTATGACAAGTAATTGTCTGTTGCTTTGTTTTCTAAAAGTTTCGAGCAAATTTACGGCAAAAGTTTTCATCACACGATGCTGCAAATAACAGAGAAAGACTTGTACATAAATATTACGTATAGAAATTACAAGATTTGTTCCGACACGATAAAATGCAAAATTTAAGCAAATAACAGAGCAAACCTTGCTACACGACATGACGATAAATTTATGGCAGAAACAGGAAATCTTGTTAAGCACAGAATAACAGCAAATTAGTAGCAAGAACAAAATAAAACTTGCCGAGCATGCTTTCGCAACAAAATTGCGACAAGGTGTGTCCATAAACAGCTTAGTTTTTGTTGGCAAGGCTTGTCGCAAATAGTATGACGCACATTTTATGCAAATAACAGGGTTGCATTATCGGGTTTTAAATTTTATTTCTGACTTTACTATCTATCTCGAGATGGCGCATTTCTCGTGAAAAAGATTTACCTACTGGATTAATAAAAGGGGCTCGTTGAGAACAGAGAACCAAGTACGATTGCACCATTCACATTTGATATTGGACTAATCAGTCTAATATTTCAGTCTAATAATCATTTTTGTTGATCTAAATTTCGACAATATTTGTCCTGTTCTTACCACAAATTTGCTATCATATTGTGTACAGCAAGGTTTGCCTTGTTCTTGCTGCAAATTTGTTGTTATGCTTTACTAGTAAGTTTTACCCTGTTATTTGCATAAAATATGCGTCATACTATTTACAACAAGCCTTGCCAGCAAAAGCTAAGCTTAATGCGGACACACCTTGTCGTAATTTTGTTGCAAAGGTTTGCTCGAGTTTGCAGCAAACTTCGCGCAAAGTTTGCGTCATTTTGCTAGCTGGGATGTTGTTTTAAAATTATATGGTATGTTGTTTCTTATTACATCTTTTTATTATGTGTTTTCTTTTTGTCTATTAAGTTATTAATTATTCTCTTTATTGTATTTCTTAGATACACTTTTGGCTGCACGGAATGCTCGGAATGGATATATTATATCTTCCAATTATGAAACAGAATATGAATTTGGTCGTAGCAAACGTAAAAAAAATAAGCGACAACAGTTTTCATCTGATGATTCTTTCTCGACAAAAAAGAGACTTAAAAATAATTCAACTTCTGATGATTCGGATTTTAATGGAGATGATGGTGCTAGACAAGAATTTAGATGTAAACAAAGTGCTTCTTCTCTACCACTTATCTCCTTACAATCACAAAATAAAGCTGAGAAAAGTACTAAAGATAGCAACACAACAAAAATTGAAATAGTACATAAGAATAATAATAATAATTTAAAAAAAAGGAATGACACAATGTTAATGTCTTATCAAAATACCAAATCTAAAAAGAATCTTTTACTTATAAAAATACGTCAAGCAAAAAAAGAAACTTCAGCTATGAATAAGAAGGAAACTTCAGTTATCATAGAGACAGCAAGACAAAAACAAAAATGTTTGATAGAAGACAACGTAAGTAAATTAAAATTAGTTTCTACGTTGCATGTGCAGCATGAGATAAGTTCTAATTTAATAGATGTAAGTTCAAGTTTTAAAATGTCTCTATAGAAAAAGATAGTATCTGATGCTGCAAAGAAAAATATTGATTCTAATATTCAACGCAAAAATTTTTCGATGAAAGTTCAGAATATGAAGAAAGTATCATCAAAAAATAATGCATCTAAAAAGACAAATGCAAGATCGATAAGTTTAGAAATGCCAAGTACATCAAAGGATAATTGTATGATATCTAAATATGATACATTTGGTGAAGAATTATCATTTTCAATGCACAATGTATCTCCATTAGAATTACGTGAAATGAGTCCGATTACTTCTCATGTAACAACATTTACTTCTACACCCCGTTCATCCCGTTTATCAGGTAAAAAAAAACTGCTTTTTAATTTTTTCTAAATTGTTGCATATTAAGTTCTAATTTTCTTACAGGTAGTGCATTAGCAGGTGTGTCTGACGTAGTCTTTGATACAAAAGCTTTTGAGAAAAAGATGTATACATTAAATCAAGAAATTAGTAGTAAATTGAACGGAGTGAGTCCCAGATAAGCGCACAGTAATAAACGGACACAGCAAGCTGAGTGAAACGGACACAGTAACAAACGGACACAGATCAAACAGACACAGTAATAAACGGACACAGTGCGGAACGGACGGAAAGATTTCTTAAATCGGATATCTAAAAAATTTCTTAAATCGGATATTTAAAAAATTTTTTAAATCGTATATCTAAAAGATTTCTTAAATTAGATATTTTAAATCTGCAACTAAAGATAAAAAAATAAAATAAAAATTCTTTTTTTTTTTAAATTATTTTTATCAACAGTAACATACTAAATTAAGGACAAATTTTTATTGATTAATTAAATTTAAATTAAATTATTTTATTCTTACTTGCCGCTAGTAGGTTTGAACCCGGAACCTTAGGATGACGAACCTTGTACTCTATCTGCTACGCCAATTTGATTAATCGATATGGGTACTTGTTATTGTCTTATACATATAATACCAATATGTTATAAACTGACGCAATTATATTATTTTTTATAAAAGCAATTAAATTTTGCAAAACATTAGAAATAAATAGCATTAATTTATTTACTTATTAATTTCATATTGTTAAATTTATCTTTTTCCATAGCCTTAATAATTTGATGGAAATTACGATCTATTTTTAGCATTAATAGTTTGAAGCGTTCAAATGGTTAATTAGATGGTTTTTATTATTCTGTTTTTGTTTAGTACATGATAAATTTAGATTTTGTACATTTTTTGTGCACAGTAATTGTAGGCAAACCGTTATTTTTGAAAACATTATCTTTATAATAATTTTTAAATAATATCAAATGGATTTCTCATTCAAGATATTATAATGTTATCTAATTTATGAGTCAACTACAACGCGCATGGACGGCTCAAAAATCGGACAGCATTGTGATATCTTTTATGAGACATCAAGCTGATATCATTTAGCTAATGTTATAAGGATAACATTTTCAAGAAACTTAAATGAGACTCTTTAATCAGATATCTCAAAGACCTCTTAGTGTTGTCTGATTTCTGAGTTAACTACGACTCGCATGGACGGCTCAAAAATCGGACAGCATTGTGATATCTTTTATGAGATACCAAGCTGGTATCATTTAACTGATGTCATAAGAATAACATTTTCAAGAAACTTAAGTAAGACTCTTCAATGAGAGATCTTAAAGACCTCTCTTAGTAGACGTCTCTGGTAAATGTTACCATTTTGACATCATTTCCAAGATATCTAAATGTTTTCTTAAAAAAGTTCTCTTAAAGTTTTCATTCTGACAAGCGTGTTGTCTGGGTTAGATTTAAGTTTTGAAATAAACGTTTCTATCATTGTTTCTAGAATAAGTTTAAAGTCTAGTGAATCATTTTGTAATCCGCTGTCTCCTTTAAAGTCCTATCAGCACGAAAAGTACGGTTCGTGTGCCGAGTATACGTCGCAGTTTCCTCTAGTTCGCGGTGTCGGTCTCAATCGTCCTCTCAGAGTCAAGTCCGTCCCTACCCTTTTCCCTGTCAACATCTTATATCGTTCCTGACGATACCATAAACCTATACCTCGGTCAAGAAGTGTTTCCTGAGTGTCATTCTTACAGTTATAAATAAAAAAATGCAATTGTTTACTTTTCTTTAATATTTTTACCTAAAAAATAAAAGATAAAAACATATATATATATGTATATATTTCAATCAAATTTCGACCTTAGCTTGACGCTAAATCGAAACGATAGTTGAATAGTCGTCAATATTTTATACACTTTCGACGTCGAATCGACCAGAATTTCGACATTCGATTTTCGACGTTAATTCAACGTCGCATCAACAAAACATTTCTGACTGGGCACTCATTTTGTAGTATCAGATATCTCATTTTTTTTATAAATATATATAAAGATCCTTAAGACAATTTTAAAGTCTATATCTAATTAAAGATCGAGATTCAGATTAAATTAAAATAACAAAACAAAGTTATATTAATTTTATTTTTTTTCTGATTACATTTTAATTCATTTTCATATATGTCTATCATAGTTGTGGAAATACGGTTGTCCAATTTGAAAATTAATATAACACTATGTGTGGTACTTTGTACTGGCTTGGCGTATGTGTGTAAGTGCGTGCGTGCGTGCGTGCGTGCGTGCGTGTACATGTGAATCTGTGAAAAATAATTCAAGTGAGCTTTCTCGCGCAAGAGATCTCGAGATCTCAGAATTGACTTAAAATTAAGTGTACCAATTTTAATCTGACTGGTCGCAATCGGAAGCTCACATCAATATTATTTCTATATTAAAAAGGAGATGTTAAATCGAATCGAATTTATTGTTGCCTCTTTTCCGCGATGCGGATTGGTTCTTTCGCTTGGCTTACTTCGTGATAGTTTTGACAGCTTATTTAGTGTTTTAAGTGTTTCTATTTAGTCTTAATAAGTGTCTTTTTGTTACATACTTTTTGTTACATACTTATGACTTAATTTTTATGATTATGATGAATAAATAGCTACGCAAAATGACTTAATTTTTATGATTAAAAGTGTCTTTTTGTAAAGTGTCTTATTTAGTGTCTTAAGTGTCTCTATTTAGTCTTAATAAGTATCTTTTTGTTACATACTTATGACTTAATTTTTATGATTAAAAGTGTCTTTTGTAAAGACACAAAAAATCATTTCTCATTTTTCAATTCTCTTATTCTTTCAAATGTAACCTATATTAATTAAAATATAATTATATTAAAATATAATTATACTTATCTTTTATTTTCTTTCTCTTTCTCTCTCTCTTTCTCTCTTTCTTCCCTTTTCCTGTACTTCCTTTTTCTATCTATCAATTCTCTTATTTTTTCTAATTAAAAAATCGAATTAAATACATCTTTTTATAACAACATTACATTAAACATGTAACTTATGTATGTATATTAATTTTTTTATTTATAAATTATAAAATTATATAACATGTAATATATGTTGTGGAACAGAAAAACATAAAAAGTTAATTATTCTTTTAAACTAAATAAAATTAAAAACTAAATTGAATTAAAGTTAATAACTTATAAAATTGATTTAGTTACATTAAAAATTGCATTAAAATTTTAAATTAATTATACATACTTATTTTTTATTTTCTGTCTTTTTAAATTTTTTATTTTCTGTTTGTCTCTCTCTCTCTCTCTCTTTCTTTTAATATATTAATTAAAATCTAAATCAAATACATGTTTTTTCAATCAGTATAAAAAGTTTAGATATACTTTTATTTACTTTTTTACTTTTATTGCTTACTTATTTTTATTACTTTTTTACTTTTTCTATTTAGTTTATCAAATCATACATACTTATCTTTTATCTTATCTCTTTCTCTCTCTCTCTTTCTCTTTTTGTCTTTCCTTCCCTTTTTCTGTTCTTCCTCTTTCTATTTAGTCTATCAATTCTCTTATTTTTTCTAATTAAAAAATCGAAAAACAAAAAGTTAAAGTTATTATAAAAACATAAAAAGTTAAAGTTATTATTATAACAGAAAAACATAAAAAGTTAATTATTTTTTTAAACTAAATAAAATTAAAAACTAAATTGAATTAAAGTTAATAACTTATAAAATTAATTTAATTACATTAAAATTTACATTAAAATTTTAAATTAATTATACATACTTATTTTTTATTTTCTGTCTCTCTTTTTTTAATTTTTTATTTTCTGTTTGTCTCTCTCTCTCTCTCTCTCTTTTAATATATTAATTAAAATCTAAATCAAATACATGTTTTTTCAATCGGTATAAAAAGTTTAGATATACTTTTATTTACTTTTTTACTTTTATTGCTTACTTATTTTTATTACTTTTTTACTTTTTCTATTTAGTTTATCAAATCATACATACTTATCTTTTATTTTCTCTCTTTCTCTCTCTCTCTCTCTCTTTCTCTTTTTCTCTTTCCTTCCCTTTTTCTGTTCTTCCTCTTTCTATTTATAGTCTATCAATTATATAGTCTATCAATTCTCTTATTCTTTCTAATTTAAAAATCTAATTAAATACATCTTTTTTTAGATATACTTTTATTACATTTAATTTTACATTAAACGTGTAACTTATATATATATATATATATATATATATATATATATATATATTTAGTTCACATGTTGCAATTTTACGATAGAGAAAAGTTATAATGCATGAATGATGTCTACAATAGTCTACAATATCATTTAAAAGATACAGAACCAATCTAATAAAAATGAAAAAAAGTCCAAAAAATTTTAAACAATTAATATAATAAGAAAAAAGGATTAATTATTGATACAATTAAACGTTAAATAAACATTAAAACATAAACATAAACATAAACAATTTACAAAACAGTTTTGTTTATAAACATAAACAATTAACATAAACAGTAGCAATTCTTGGATTTCTGAATTATTTTACGTTTTATTTCGGTTCTTCATGACCGAAGATCGTTGTTTTCATCGTAGTTTTCCATAGTTTTCACGCTTGTGTTGTTATTATATAGAATATCTCTTCTTTTCTGTCTATAATAATAAATTTAAATTTAATTGCTACACAGTAAAAGACATTTTGTATTTATGTTAAAATTGGTCCTTTCTCGCCATGATCTCGTAACATATATCACTAATATTTTAATAGTTATTAAAGTAACGTATTACATATGTTAAAATAATTTAATTACTTTGCGTGAATTTTCTTCTAATTTTCTTTTTTTTAAATTTATTACTCCTTTTAACAAAGAAGATAAATCCATTCGACCATTTAGTCTACGTATATCTTTTAAATTATTTACTATTAAATATATAAAATCATCTGCAAAAATATATGATAATAAAATGATTATTTCACTTAATTAATTAATTTTATTTACTATTTAATCCAATTGTTAAATTTTATTTAATATTATCAAATATTAAATACTTTGTGTTTGTGCAAGTCCAATTATTTAAACTTTATCTCCTTTACGTATTCCAAGTTTAAAGTACTCTTCATTTGTAAAACTTAAAATATGTACTTCCACTTTATATATGCCATCCGTGATTGAACCGTATCCAATCGTTTGATCTTTTTTAATATTATGTGCCTCAGCAAAATTTGTTTTTACATAAGCTTCTAAAACTAAAGTAATATATTTATTTAAAAGTGGAATATATAATATGGATTATATAATATGTAAAAATTAATTTCTAAGATTTTAAAATATTAAAAAAATTTTTATATCATGTAAATGTATTTAAATTATATAATTAATTTAAATTTTTTATAGTTTTAATATTTTATATATTATGTGTGTGTGTGTGTGTGTGTGTGTGTGTGTGTGTGTGTGTGTGTGTGTGTGTGTGTGTGTGTGTGTGTGTAATTAATAGAACTTACTGATTCGTTGCGTTGCATTTATTATTTCGTTTAGTTTAATAGCCATTGGTTCTATTTCTAAATTTGAAGTTGGTTCGTATTTTCCTAAATTTGATACAATAGTGTTTTTACGAATTAATAGTTCAAATGGTGTGTTTCCATTATTAAAGGAAGCTACTTTGGAGCTTCGAGCTTGTACACCATCCAAATGAATGATCTTAAATTAAAATTATTTTTAGTAAAATATATATTTTTTTAATATTACCATAAAATATTATTACATACATATTATATTATATTTTAAATATTGTTATTATTATAATATATCCAGTTTTATTTATAATATCATAATCTTTATGTTATTTATATATTTAATTACATTTATATATACATATATTTATATTATTTATGTCATTTTTATACATTATTTTTATATTTAAATAAAAAATATTTACATTATTTAAATTGATGTGATGTCTGATTTTATCTATATCATCATTCCAGACTACGATTTGAATCCTTCTACCGCTGCCATTATTTAAAAAAAATTTGAATATTTTGTATTGTTGGTTATTTCCAACAATGCGCGGTGACTCCATTCCGTCAACATAACCTATTATTTTACTATAATAACATACAATTATATTTTAATAAATAAAATTTTATATTATAATACTAAGATTTGCGTTAAATATTTTGTTTAAATATTTTTTTAAATATTTGTTTCAAATTATATATACATTACATTACATTTAAATTACATATATATAGAATTATATACAATTACGTGTGTGTGTATATGTGTGTGTAAGTAAAATAAAATTATTGTCGAAAAAAGAAAGCGGTTATGAATTAAATGTGGAATAATGGATTTCGCGATATCTCACATACTTTGTGTTTAATTTTGAAGATAACTGTCCAAATTCCTACGACGACGTCCAGTGGAAGTCCAGTGGACGTACGTAATGCGGAACTATGGATTTTCAATGGCTCTGTTTTGGATGTCCAATGGACGTCCACTGGAAGTTTCAAACTTCCATGACAGACGTCCAATGGACGTCAATTGGAGGTTTTATTTTTGTGTATCGGCAATCGGGAATTTTTGCAAAATTTTTTTGCAAATGAAGCAAATGTAGGCAATTGAGAACGTAGACAAACGGAACCTCCCTTCCCCCCCTAATGCATAATGAGTTGAAGAAAAACGGGGGTAATATGGCTACCACAATAATATGTATATAATATAATATGAATATAAAATAATATGGAGATTTCGAAAATGACCATGTTATCAACACGCTTAGATGATTATACAGGGTGTCCCTAAGCACCCACGCCAATGCTTGTAAAGAGGTAGAAGGGATCGAGACAAACATAAATACCCAATATTGTTTGGGTTTGGTCCACCAATAATCGAGATATTAATTTTTTTAATTGTGCGAATGAGAGCGCGCGGAAGGAAGAGCTCGAGCCGCTCGAGCCGTAGCACGGCCCACTGTCCAAGGCTGCCAGTTTTGATGCTCTGCCACCTAATCGGTGTGACGCAAAGCTGTAGTGGTGGTAACACACACGGAAGAAACTGTGTACGTGTGCTGCTCGGCGCTCACATGTACACGGCTTCTTCCGTGTGTGTTGCCACCAAGGCTGCCAGTTTTGATGCTCTGCCACCTAGTCGGTGTGACGCAAAGCTGTAGTGGTGGCAACACACACGGAAGAAACTGTGTACGTGTGCTGCTCGGCGCTCACATGTACACGGCTTCTTCCGTGTGTGTTGCCACCACTACAGCTTTGCGTCACACCGACTAGGTGGCAGAGTATCAAAACTGGCAGCCTTGGTTGCCACCACTACAGCTTTGCGTCACACCGACTAGGTGGCAGAGCATCAAAACTGGCAGCCTTGCCACTGTCTCGAGTATTGGCGCCGGCGGCCGGGGGGAAGAGGGAGAGTCGCGCCGCTCTGTGCTTCGCTGCTCCCACGTCCCACCGCACCGCGTCTAGACTCGCATCAATGGCCGCTCTCGCGTCCCACCGCACCGCGCCAAGACTCGCGTCGTTACACACATTCATGACAAATGACATAATTATGAATATAGTAAATTAATTAAAATTTTTGGTACATTCACGATAGATTCTTTCTTTTTCTTAAATATCTTATTTACAGTATCATACAATTCTAACTTTGTTTCTTATCGAATTGTATCGTACTGTTAAATCTTTGATAACAAAAACATTGATAAAAAATTATCCTAAAATTCACGATTGATTCTCAAATTGAGTTTTTTTATACGTGTATTATAATATTTGCCACATCGAGTTCTCTCATCGTTATCTTTTTCTCTTACACGATGTCTTCATAGATATTTTTTCATACTGCAACAATGAAACATACTTAACTAACAGGAAATGAGAGAACGATAGAAAATGATATCATTTCTTGAAATTTTTTCTTTTTGATTCAGAGAAATGATGGATTGTGAAATATAAAACGATTAGATTCTCGTGTTTTTTTAGCAGAATATCTTTCCCTCTAAAGTATTTACAGAAACACAATAAACAGCATTTCTAACAACAGTTCCAATCAATACTATTCGAGTTTCATTATGTGTCATAAAATTTTTTTTTAACGAGATTACTTTTTCTTTAACACTTTTAATATTAAACGCGATACAACACTCAGAGAGAAAATATCGCGCTGATTATTTATTGCAGTTCTAGTGATAATTTTCGCTAATTTTTTTCTTCAAGCGGGTTTAATAAAAATTTTTATTCAAATTAAACAAAATATAAGTAGATAGTACAATGTGAAGATGTTGTTAAAAGTGATAATATTTATTGTATTTATGAGTACTTGAGAGGGAGAGAGTGAGTGAGAGAGAGAGAGAGAGAGAGAGAGAGAGAGAGGAGAGAGAGAGAGAGAGAGGGGGGGGGGGAGGAGAGGGAGAGAGGGACAGAGAGGGAGAGAGGAGAGAGGGAGAGAGGGAGAGAGGAGAGAGGGAGAGAGGGAGAGGGGGAGAGGGGGGAGAGAGGAGAGAGGAGGGAAGGGAGATGAGGAGAGAGGTGAGAGAGGGAGAGGGAGGGAGAGAGGGAGAGAGGGAGGGTATGAGGGAGGAGGCGGGAGAAGAGGAGGGAGGGAGCGAGGGAGAAAGGGAGAGGGGGGAGAGAGGGAGGAGGAGAGAGCGGGAGGGAGAGATTGATTGATTGATTGATTGATCTTTTATTAGGCTTTCTCAGCTATTTTCAATACATATTATATACAATTTTATGCTACCATCATTTATAAAACAAATTCTTTTAGCATTCGTTTCAACATTTCTAAACGATTACCAATGTTTAACTTCGTGTGGTAATGCGTTGTCCATTAACACACCCTCATAAAATAAACTTTTTTGCGCGCTTCTTGTTTTTCGGAATTCAATAACAATATCCCCTGTCTGCCTAGTTTCGCGTTCTCCCTCTACTATTCTAAGTCTATTACTAAATTGCTCCGGCATCATATTATTTAAGATCTTAAAAATAAATATGCACATATTGTAATACAGCCTTTGTCTTATGGTCATAAATTGCAACGCTTGGTGCATACATTTAACTTTGGTACGTTTGTCACATTGCCATATGACTCTCATAGCTCTATTTTGCGCTATTTGGAGCCTACTTAACTGTGTATCCCCCATATCTATTAGTAGCGTTGCACAATACTCAAAGTGAGGTGCTATAATTGTCTTGTATATCGTACATCTAGTGTAAGCCGAGATAAAGTTCCCTATTCTATTTAAAAAACTTATTTTCTTCCCTATTTTCTTTAGCATGTAATCACAGTGACCGCTGAATCTAAGTCTATCATCAATAATTATGCCCAAGTACTTTATTATTTCTACGCGCTCAATCTCATTTCCATCCAAACATCTCACAATAGTATTGCCTCTCAATTCTTTCCTTATACCTCTAACTAACATATATTTTGTTTTCCCCGCATTCATTTTCAGTTTATTAATATTTATCCATTCCTCCACTACGTTAAATGCAATATTCAATTTCCTCTCTATCTCCGCACTACTCTCACCTGTTACATATATTAACGTATCGTCCGCAAACATTTTTATATTACACACATCCGAGCAAACGTTAACAATATCATTCATATATATTATAAACAACAATGGGCCCAATACCGAACCCTGTGGCACTCCGTATTCCGTAGTCATTATTTTAGACCGTCTATCATTAAATTGAACTTGTTGCATTCTATCTTTTAAGTACGACCTAAACCATTCTAGAACTGTTCCTGTAATACCATACTGGTATAATTTCTCTAATAATCTTCCTCTATCAATTGTCTCGAAAGCCCGTTTAAGATCTACAAAAATAACTCCTACTATTTGTCTCTCACTAATAATCAATTTCCATTCATCTATAACTGTTTGAATTGCTGTTTCACACGAGTAATTTTTCCTAAAGCCCGACTGATGTTCCGTTATAATATTATTACTTTCTAGGTAGACCTCAATTTGCTTTTTAACTATTATCTCTAATACTTTTTCATATATTGGTAATATATTAATAGGCCTATAATCACTTGCCCTCTTAGGTTTCTCTACTTTTGGTATTGGAATTATCGTGGATGTTTTCCACTCTTTCAAGAAACAATCCTCACTCAATGACTTATTTATTATATCACAATATTCCTCTTCTATGACACAAAATACCGTTTTTAATATATCGCTAGTTATTCCTTCTTCTGTACCTTTCTTTTTTGGTAATTCCCTAATGATTTTTCTTACTTGTTCTGTCGTAATTGATTCAAATTTTTCTAGCTCTCCCATCTTTTCAATACAATAAATAGTTCTCTTATTTGTGCTCGTTGTATAATTCTTATCTATAGATTTTATTATGTCTTTAATACTTTGTATATAATATAAGTTAAATTTATCAGCTATATCACACTCTATATTATTGTCTAATATTTCAAAATCTATTTTTCCTACAACTTTCGCGCCTATTGGTCCTCCTCTAATAATTTCTTTTAATGATTTCCACATAGTTGTGGGATTGTTACTATTATGATCAATCATGTTTTCATAATATTCTTTTTTCTTTGTTCTAATTAAACTAACTACTGCATTTCTTTCTATTTTAAATTGTTGCCAGTTTTGTTCCGTGCTATCGTACAGTGCTTTTCTATAAGCCTCATCTCTTCTAGTCGCTAGCTCTTCTATTTCCTTTGAATACCATTTTTTCCCTTCCCATATTTTCGGTATTTTAAAAATTTTCTTAGGTGCTGAGATGTCTAGCGCATCTACAATACTATTAATTAAATTCTTTGCCTTTACATTAATATCTAACTCATTAATATCTAAATCATATCTTTTTTCTAAATTACTCTCCACTAGCTTAATAAACTCATGCGCATTATATCTACTATAATCCCTGCCACTGAATTCTTTATATTTATTTACAGTCTTGTTTGTATTTATCACGACTTTTATCCACGCATGATCCGTTATCTTAGGTTCGTACTTGACTTCTACATTTATATCTTTATTCGCAAAAACTAGATCTATAATTGTTTTACTATTTTCGGTAACTCTCGTTGGTTTATCCACATATTGCTTCATACCTAGACTTTGCATAGTCGTTAGTAGTTTATTTGTATAATAAGAGTTTGTCATACAATCTATATTAAAGTCTCCTAATATTATACACTCTTCTTTTATCGTTAATTCTTCTACTATCTCCTCTAAGAATCCTATAAACTCTCCATGTGACGCACTCGGTGAATGATATATTACCATTAACACTCCTTTAAATAATTTTTCTTTCACTTCTATTGCAACGCACCACACAATCCTTTCTAATTTTTTCAATACTACTATTTCATACTTGATATCATCTCTTACATACAGAGCAACCCCCCCTGTATTTCTATTTTCCGCGTCGCATCTAACCACACTGTATCCCGGTACACTTATTTCACTGTCTTCAATTTCCGCAATCAGTCTCGACTCCGACAATGCAATAACTGCCGGATTTAATTTCTTCATAATCTGATGCTGTATCTCGTCCTTATGTGCCATTAAACTTTGCGCATTTGTATATATTATCTGATCCTCTTCTTTCTGTAATTGCTATTTTTTGGCTTCCCATCCACCTCTCCTCTTCTCCTCTTCGATAGCCCTCTTATATGTCGGGCATTCCGGATCCAGAGCATCATGATCGTCTTTTATTTTTAAATTATATGTTTTTATTTTAAACATACAATTTACACATTTGTTCTGCTTCTCTCTACATTCACTTGCTTTATGCTTTCCTGTACATTTATGACACGTTTCATCTCTCGTACAGTTTTTTGCAATGTGGTAGAATCCCCAGCACTTGAAACATCTCTTTATGCTGACGTGATTGAACACAGGACATTTTCTCCAGCCTATATTCAACTTTTCTTTTTTTAACATCAATTCATGTGTTACTTCATCTACTTCAATTATTAAAGATCTACCTTCTTTTCTTTTTCTTCTAGATTGACTATCATCCATATTTTTTCTTTTCGGGATTTTCTTAACTATGCTTATACGAGATTCACCAATACTATTCTGTTTCTGTATTGTATCTATTAGCTCATCGTCATCCAACTCTATTTCTTCCTCGCTAATATTAACAATTTTTATATTCGGCTTCTTTTGTAGTGATTCTGTAACATTATAATTGTCACCTAGTTTAGACTGTACTACATCTTTTAATTTATCTATTTCTTCTCCGGTCTCACATCCTAGAATTACTGTTCCTTCTCTTCCTTTTCGTACCTTTGTTATCCCCATTGGCATATTCTTAATATCAACTTTTTCTTTTATTATTTTTTTAGTGGTCTCACTTTCTTGCTGAGTCTTCGGTTTGATGATTATGATGTTTTCCTTCTTTTTCTTTATTGCCTCACTGTAACTGCCGCGCACATTTTCCGCTGACGCCTGCATTCCTCCTCGTATTATTTTTTGTAGGTCTTCCATTTCTTGTTTAATAGCTTTTATTTCCTCTTGCACTGTTTCCTCAATCAGCATTTTTATTTCTCGTTTGCATGCCATTTCATCTTTCATCTCTCTCATAGTTCTTACTAGCCAATCAATTTTCGTATCCATGCCCACGTTGACTCCTATCGCTCTGCTTCTGCCACTTCCCGTCGATCCCGTAGAACTTAGTCTTTCTCTACCGCTTCCCGTCTGTATTGGTGTTTTTTTCACATCTATATCTTTTTCACTGTCTACTGTGAACTTCTCATATGGGCCAGGACAAGACACGTATTCTCGATTTCTGTCATACACCTTATGTTTACTTGCACATCCAGGATGGAAGAAAAGTTTGACACATGACTTACATGTCACAACCTGACTTTTTATTTCCTTCTTACATGCGGCACATCTATATTCCGCATATTCATCGACCATATTAGTAGGTATCGGCTGATGCCGATCCTATCGATACGGGCGCCCACTCACGTACGTAACTTTAATTAATATACACGTCACTATAAATGTCTACCTGTCGCGACATGTATGACCCGCATGGAAAATATACTGATTTTCCGCATAGATCCACGCACTCTCGCTAGAAAACTTTGGAGAGAGAGAGAGAGAGAGAGAGAGTGAGAGAGAGAGAGAGAGATATTTATTATGCCCGAGCCTAGGCTATAGGGCAAAGTATGATAACAAAAAATAGAATACACTTTTGAAACAAAATATACGCAAAAATGGCTAACGTAATGAAAAATCGCATTGATATAAGTATAACTATATGACTAATCTAAATCTTAATATTAACTATACAAGTAAAGTGCTAAAGCTGAGAATTAAGGGAGACGATGAGAATGACAGAAAGCAAGACAGACAATACAAGATTGAAAAATCATGCTAACTCAGATGCCCGCAGAAATGAGCGAAGAAGGGTCTTGAAAGAGTCAAGCGAAGGAGCGGATACAATGTTTGTAGGGAGAGAGTGCCAAAAATATACCGGGGAGAGATGAAAGGAATTTCTGTAAGTGGTAGTTCTATGAAGAGGAATATGAAAAACATGAGACAAAGAAGTTGTGCGATCTGATTTTCTAACTGAAGGATCAGGAGGGGTAAATAGTTCACATAAGTAAGACGGAGCGTGCAAGTGGAGAATCCGATAAGTTGGACAGCCTAGAAAGTACAGTCTCCTGTTTTCAACCGAAAGCCACTCAAGACGATGTCTAAACAGCGTAATATGTTCATCTCGCTTAAGATTAAAAATGAATCTTATACAGCAGTTGACTAGTCGTTGCAGCTTAGTATTAAGTTCTTTACTCAATCCATGATAGACAAGGCAACAGTAATCAATATGTGGCTGGATCAAAGTATTGACCAGTTTAATTCTGAGTTCGGTAGAGAGAGAGTTTCGGTTAAATTTTAATTTATACAGAGCATGGTGAACGTTCTTTGAAACTTGTATGATGTGTTTATGCCATGACAGGTTAGACGTGAAAATAACGCCCAGATTTCTCACTTCACTCACAAAAAGCAAAGGCGTACAATCAACGATAATCGGAGGAAGAAAAGAAGTGTCGATGCAATTAACATGTTTTTGGCTGCCAAGGATAATGGCCTTAGACTTAGTAAGATTAAGTCTAAGACCATTGACAATAGTGTAATCAAATATGGCATTCACATCCCTTGAGATCAATTCAAGACCACGAAGAATGTCTGCTGGAGGGCAGGACAAATAAATTTGCAGATCGTCGGCAAAGAGCATATGGCTGGTGAAAGACAGGACATTGCTAATATCATTAATGAAAAGCAAGAATAAAAGTGGTTCAAGCATTGAGCCTTGAGGAACACCAAGGGAAGTGTGAAGCCATTCAGAACGATTTCCTTCATCATCAATTACAGCTTGAGAACGGCATGTTAAGTAAGAGTAAAACCAAGTGACCACAGAATCGGAGAAGCCAAGTTTTTTGAGCTTGATAAGAAGATAAAGATGCGGGACAGTGTCGAACGCCTTACTGAAATCGAATAATACCATAATAGTAATAAGTCCACCATCTATCCCTGCCCTGACATCATTACATATACGAAGAAGAGCAGATTGAGTGTTAAAGCCAGAACGATACGCAGACTGCCTAGGGTCAAGTATATTGTTTGAGTTTAGATAATTAACTATCTGATCAGCGACAATCCTTTCAAGAGTTTTAGATAGTTCAGGCAAATTAGCAATCGGTCGCGTGTCAGACGGAGACAGAGGTTTACGAATTTTCGATAAAGGGCGTATTAGAGCATTCTTCCACTCAGAAGGAAATGAAGAGAGCTTTAGTGAATTATTAAAGAGATCGGTAAGCCAGGAAGATATACAAGGCCAAGCAATACGTAAAATAAAAAAGGGGATACCATCAGCGCCGGAAGCATACGAGTGAAGGGGGTGAGCAGTTATAAGTTTATAGATAGAATTAGGTGTAACCAGAGAAAATACAAACTCAGACTGACAAGGAGGACAGGTGATGCAGGAGATAGCTGATATAAAATCGGAAAAACACAAAGGTACGGCCGAGGAGACAAAGGTGTAATAAGAATTTAATTGAGACAAGGAAAAAAAGTGAAGAGGAGAGACCAAGGTGGATTTAACGAGACCAAGGCGAGCTAGCTCTCGCCATAATTTGGCAGGTTCAGTAATGTTATTTAAAGAACCGAGAAAAAACTCACTCTTAGCACGCTTGATATCAAGATTAAGCTGGTTCCTGAAGAGTCTGTACCTAAGAAAGCCAAGCAAGCTATTGGAACGTTTAGCCTGCTTAAATAACGTGTTGCGAACGCGAAGACGAGACTTAAGTTCTTCAGTAAGCCATCGCAAAGGTGGCCCCCTGGAGACAAAAGAACGGGTAGGCGCGAACACATCTAGTGCAGCACGTAAAGTACAGGAAAGTAAGGTACTAGATTCATGCACATAAGCTTCCCTAGACAAATTAGTACGAGTACAATTGGCATTATTAACACTAATAGAAAGGAATTCACAAAACTCAGTGACATTGATGTTTTTAAAACATCGTCGAGTATAGGAACGTTCAGTATTAATAGGAGAAAAGAGTGACAGCGAAAGAGAGAGAAGATCATGACCAGCAATGAAAGAGCTGGATGATTTAGCAAAAGATAAAACCTTATCACTATCATCCACTATCAGGACATCGAGACATGAGTTAGAAGTAGCAGTGTGATGAGTGGTATCTGATGGAATGATATACAGTGAGAGACTAAACATAAGTTGACGCAAATAAGTCGCTTCGTACTGGTTAGATAACAGATTACAGTTAAGGTCACCGCCAATAATTATGTTTTTATAAAGGTGAGAGACGCTAGTTAACGACCCAACAAAATCTTGAAGAAGGTTGCCCTTCGGTCTTCTGTAAATAGACGCGAACAGTATCGGTTCATTAAGCGGTAAGCGAATATCAATTATTAAGTATTCAGGGTCATTTAATTGGCCACCCGATGACGCAGCAACGATGGTAGCTCGTAATGATTTGTGGAGGTAACAAGCAACACCTCCACCAATGTTTCCAACACGATCATTTCTAATTAAAAAATAGCCATCCAACGCAACAAGGTCATCTGAGACACCGGCATGGAGCCAAGTCTCAGAGACTGAGATAACATGATATGGGATGGTATTAAAGTGCAGTCTGATAAAGTCAATGTGTCCACGCAAGGAATTGGCATTAAATTGAGCTACACGGAAAGACGAGTTGAGAGTTGAATAACCACGCGCAACGGGAGACGAGGACGAAGCAAGATTAGCAGGTCAAATGAGCCCACCAAGGTCACTCTCTGAGTTAATATAGATGATGGGTTTGCCATCAGAATGCCTGACGTGAATACGACCATTCTTTACCCAGACATATGTATATGAATTAGCTTTGGCAACTTGCTTAGTCTTTTGAAGGAGCTCATAAATGTCCCTTGGTAGAAGCTCATTGACATGCACACTCCTGCTAGAATCATTACAGCAAATTTCCCTCTGAGTAAGCGTATCTCGTTCTCGCTTTTTAGCTATAACTAAGTCACGGACGGCACTTGAGGCTACAGTGATAATAAGAGATTTAGTGGATGAGATTGGCCCAGGTGGATCTCGGACAGCCCCGGATTGATTCCTGCGAGTAACAGATCTAACCTTAAGAATATGACAGGACAAATCAGGAATTCCCAAGGCCGTAAATATGTTTCGAGCGCACTCAGAAGGAGAAATAGGCATCGTAGCAGGAACCCCGGAAAGGATAAGAGCATCTTCAGTAGGACTGCACGAGGCAGGAAGAGAAAGCTTACAATCGCCCTTAAAATCGCGGACTGCACTTTCGAGGGCAGCACATTGCTGTTCCAACGCATCTATGCGTTGACCATTTCGCTCAACACTGCACGCTAAACTATTTAGATGATTTAATTTGTCGTTGAGTACACTATTGGTGCGCCGCTGTTCTTCAGCAAAAGCTGAAAATCTCGCTTCAGATTGTTTTAATTGGTCAATTAATTGACGCAAAAGTCTGTTAGTCGCAGTATCGGCATTAATGTCCTCTCGCGAGAGAGAGAGAGAGAGAGAGAGAGAGAGGGGGGGGAGAGAGAGGGGGGAGAAAGAGAGAGAGAGAGAGAGGGGGGGGAGAAAGAGAGAGAGAGAGGGGGGGGGGGAGAGAGAGAGAGAGAGAGAGAGAGAGAGAGAGAGAGAGAGAGAGAGAGAGAGAGAGAGAGAGAGAGAGAGAGAGAGAGAGAGAGAGGTGTCGTACTAAAATGTGCGAAATACTTATCCGAAATACTTACTAATTACGATAGATTTTCAGTGATTTATTTAAAAAAAAACACGAGAATCTAATCGTTTTATATTTCACAATCCATCATTTCTCTGAATCAAAAAAAAAAAATTTCAAGAAATGATATCATTTTCTGTCGTTCTCTCATTTCCTGTTAGTTAAGTATGTTTCATTGTTGCAGTATGAAAAAATATCTATGAAGACATCGTGTAAGAGAAAAAGATAACGATGAGAGAACTCGATGTGGCAAATATTATAATACACGTATAAAAAAACTCAATTTGAGAATCAATCGTGAATTTTAGGATAATTTTTTATCAATGTTTTCGTTATCAAAGATTTAACAGTACGATACAATTCGATAAGAAACAAAGTTAGAATTGTATGATACTGTAAATAAGATATTTAAGAAAAAGAAAGAATCTATCGTGAATGTACCAAAAATTTTAATTAATTTACTATATTCATAATTATGTCATTTGTCATGAATGTGTGTAACGACGCGAGTCTTGGCGCGGTGCGGTGGGACGCGAGAGCGGCCATTGATGCGAGTCTAGACGCGGTGCGGTGGGACGTGGGAGCAGCGAAGCACAGAGCGGCGCGACTCTCCCTCTTCCCCCCGGCCGCCGGCGCCAATACTCGAGACAGTGGCAAGGCTGCCAGTTTTGATGCTCTGCCACCTAGTCGGTGTGACGCAAAGCTGTAGTGGTGGCAACCAAGGCTGCCAGTTTTGATGCTCTGCCACCTAGTCGGTGTGACGCAAAGCTGTAGTGGTGGCAACACACACGGAAGAAGCCGTGTACATGTGAGCGCCGAGCAGCACACGTACACAGTTTCTTCCGTGTGTGTTGCCACCACTACAGCTTTGCGTCACACCGACTAGGTGGCAGAGCATCAAAACTGGCAGCCTTGGACAGTGGGCCGTGCTACGGCTCGAGCGGCTCGAGCTCTTCCTTCCGCGTGCTCTCATTCGCACAATTAAAAAAATTAATATCTCGATTATTGGTGGACCAAACCCAAACAATATTGGGTATTTATGTTTGTCTCGATCCCTTCTACCTCTTTACAAGCATTGGCGTGGGTGCTTAGGGACACCCTGTATATTAGTAAAATTTTATATCATTGTTTAATTTTGTATAACATAAAATATGTACAAATATGAATAATATATGAATAAAGAGTTAAATAATAAGAAAATATTCAGGTATGCATACATTTGGGTAATAATGCATGTAAGCTTAAAAAGAATATGTAATTAAATGTTAAAATGTAATATTTGCCAAAGAGTGTTCTCCGCCTCGCCCGAGTCTTCTCGGGATACCGTGACCAATTCGGCAAAACCCTACCCGTTTTCCGAGAAACGAGATCACGCGCGCCGCGCACCACAACGGCCCGAAAACGATCACGCGCTCACCTCGAGACCCCGCCGCCACCGCGTCTCGTCAAGCTCGCCCGACCGCACAGCTGACGCCGCGAGCACGCGCGCACCGCCGCAAGGAATATCCCGCCGCGGTACACTGTAAATAATTGTAAATAGATGTACAGATACCTTTCGACACAAAATATACTTAATTATTATTAGAACGTACGCTTTTCGCTGTTTCTGCGGCCTTTCCTGCCCTAGTTCCCGATAAACTTGCCCGCGCAGGGAAACACGGCTATTACAATTTGGCGCCCGAACAGGGACCGATAGAAACGTACCGGGAAGCAGCGAAACCGTCGTACTACGCTCCTGCCACTCGATGCCGAAGCAGTGGATATATAACGCGTCCAAAGACGAATTAAAAGATATACTCGCGAAAACCGGCCTGGAAACACACGGAACGTTAGATGACCTACGTCGCCGATTAAGCCAATTCGTGACACTCCACCCCGAGAGATTCACCAATATGTCCGTCCCCCCGGGACCATCTTCGGACGTACCGCACGTCACGGTAATTCCCCCCGAAGAAGACCCCCCCGCGGAATCACAGGCAAAAGCCATGAATCAAATTCGAAAATGGGGATGCCACTTCGAGGGCAAGGACCCGATGTCATTCCTAGAGCGAGTAGAAGAATTAAAAACAGAGTACGGGTACAGCGACCAGCAACTGCTACGAGGGCTCCCCGATTTATTGAAAGGGGAGGCCCTCCTGTGGTTCCGAAATAACCGCCAAAACTGGGAAAGGTGGGATGAATTTATAACTGAATTCCGCGAATATTATTTGCCACGCCGCTACCTCACGCAGCTCCGTCGCGAAATCCAGGCGCGAATGCAAAAACCCGGGGAGAAATACCGTAAATACGCCACTGAAATATTAACAATGATGCGACGCGCGGGGGGGTATACGGTCGTCGACCAGCTGGACATATTGTACGAGAATATGGAGCCACGGTATAAGCTATACGTGCGCCGCGACGGTATCGTCCGCGTAAATGAATTATTACGGCACGCGGAAGACTTCGAGGTACTAGACGAGCAATGCCGATCGCGGCAAGCGACACCGCGGAGCCCCGTGACCGCCGCCACCACATACGACAAAACCGAATGCTGCTGGCGCTGCAAGCAGCGGGGGCACACTCGGTTTGATTGCCGCCGTATACCGAAAAAATTCTGCTCGCAATGCGGCAGGGATGGCGTCTTTACGAGGGATTGCCACCCCCCGCCGGGAAACGCCGCCAGGGCCGAGAAAAGCGCGACCGCGCCCCGTCCCTCCGAATAGTCTATAAACCGCGGCCGCACCTACCGATTCGAATACGCGGTCGGGCTTTTCTCGCGTTACTGGACACCGGATCTGAGGCATCGTTCGTGAGCTCCCATACCGCCGCGCAACTACGAAACACCGGGCTGACAGCGAAAACCGCCGCCGGTCGAGTACACCTGGCGGACGGGTCGAGCACCGAGATTGTCGGGTACATGACCCTACCGATCGCAGTAAACGGTCGAGTGATCCTGCACGACCTCCAGATTATGCCTGGACTCGACGCCGAAGTTCTAATCGGCGTCGACCTCTGGGCCCGCCTGCGCCAGGCGATTCCTCCGCCACCGATACGGCGCGCCGCCGCGGTCTCACCGAAGCTTCTCTCCGCGTCTAATTGCCGCGACCTTACGCCTACCGAAGAAGGGCAGCTGCGGGAGTTTTTGGATACCGAACTGCCATTGTTCGAGGACGTACACGGACCTACCGACCGCGTCCAGCATACGATACGCGTAAAAGATCATCCGCCAATAAAACAACGGTACCGACCACGCAACCCGGCTATGCAATCGATCATCGACGCCGAAGTAGAAGAAATGCTACGGGAAGGAGTTATAGAGCCCTCGCGTAGCCCCTGGAGCTCGCCTATCGTCATCGTGCGAAAGAAGGACGGAAAGCCGCGGTTCTGCGTGGACTTCCGCCGAGTGAACGAAGTAACCGAAGCCGACGCGTACCCGCTACCACAGATTTCCGCGACACTGGACAAATTGCGCGGGGCGCGATACCTAACAACGATAGACCTAAAAAACGGGTACTGGCAGGTGCCGCTCGATCCCGCCAGTCGGCCGATCACTGCATTTACCGTGCCGGGAAAGGGACTCTTACAATTCCGGGTAATGCCGTTCGGGCTACACTCCGCTCCCGCGACATTTTAGCGCTTGCTGGACGCGGTTCTGGGGCCCGAACTCGAGCCGCACGTATTTGTATACCTGGACGATATTATAATCGTCAACGACTCATTTGCTGAACACCTACAGACGCTGCACGAGGTATTCCGGCGACTGCGCGAGGCCCGCCTCCGACTAAACCCCGCGAAATGCAAGTTTGGCGTAAATCGACTGACGTACCTCGGACACGTGGTTGACCGCGACGGGATACGAACCGATCCCGAGAAGACCGACGCGATCACTCGATGGGAACCTCCGAAAACCGTCCGGCAAGTACGGCAATTTCTCGGAATCGCCTCGTGGTACCGGCGCTTCATCAAAGACTTCGCCACGATCGCCGCCCCGTTAACCGCATTGACACGTAAAAAGGCATCGTGGCAATGGGGAACCGAACAAGATACCGCCTTTAACGAATTAAAACGCACGTTGACCACCGCGCCGATATTAGCCTGTCCCGATTTTACCCGTCAGTTCGTATTGCAAACGGATGCGAGCGCGTCGGGTTTGGGCGCGGTCCTCACGCAGAACTTTCCCGAGGGAGAACGGGTGATCGCATACGCCAGCCGGACCCTCAACGCGGCTGAACGTAATTATAGTGCCACCGAGCTCGAGTGCCTCGCGGTCGTATGGGGCATAAGACGCATGCGCTGCTACCTCGAAGGATACCACTTCAAGGTCGTTACAGACCACCAGTCACTACGCTGGCTGAGGACGCTCGACTCACCGGCTGGGCGACTCGGCCGATGGGCTTTCGAGCTCCAGCAATTCAGCTTCGAGGTACAGTATCGTAAGGGATCCCTAAACCGAGTAGCCGACGCGCTCTCCCGCCAGACCACCGTAAGCGCCATCGTCCTCCCAAAATGTCCGTGGTACCGGCGCATGTGGCAAACAGTCAAGCAAACACCCCAAGATGCACCCGACTTCCGGATCAAAGGGGGCCGGCTTCGGAGGCATGTCCTGCACACGCTAGACTTCCGAGACACGCCCCCGGAGACGCAGTGGAAAGAGTGCGTACCGGCCGGGAAACGCGAGGAACTCCTACACCGATACCACGACCAGCCGACCGCGGGGCACCTCGGCATCGCGAAAACTATTACCCGTATCGCGGAGTTTTACTATTGGCCCGGCATGTTCGGCGAGATCGCGCGTTACGTACGTCGGTGCCCCGAGTGCCTCGCGCACAAACCTGCCCAGGTACGACCCGCAGGTTTCCTGCACCCCACTGCCGTCACCAGGCCATGGCAACAAGTAGCCATAGACCTGGTCGGACCCTTGCCACGTACTACGAGGGGACATACGTGAATCCTAACAATGCAGGATCGATTTACAAAATGGTTAGAAGCTCGCACACTGCGACGCGCGACCGCGAAAAACGTAGTAGAAAAACTTACGGGGGCAGTCATATTACAACACGGGTGTCCGGAAGAAATACTGTCGGACAACGGCACCCAGCTGCGGTCATCCCAACTCAAAGACCTACTTGCCGGAAACGGCATCCGTCACCGCCTTACGCCGGCCTATGCGCCCCACTGCAATCCCGTCGAGAGAACCAACCGGGTCCTGAAAACAATGATCTCACAGTACGTCCGGCGAAATCACCGCGCTTGGGACGAGCATATTGGTGAACTCCAATTCGCATACAATACCGCAAAACATGACGCCACCGGGTATACACCGGCGTATCTCATGTACGGGCGCGAGCTTAGGCGGCCGACCGAGCCCCCCACCGAAACCGAACGGCCACGTCCTCACGCGCTGCAGAAACGACTCCGAGAAACACACGAATTCGTACGCATACAGAACGCGCGTGCCTTTCAGCGGCAGGAAAAATATTATAACTTGCGCCGCCGCAATTGGCAACCAAAACTAGGGGAATGGGTATGGAAGCACGACCACCCCCTCTCAAAGCGCGCCGAGGCCTTCAATGCGAAATTAGCCCCAAAATTTATCGGACCCTTAGAGGTCCGCCGCATTATCTCACCCGTAATTGTCGACCTACGCAGTAAAGGGGGAAAATGGTATCGACACACACACGTACAGGACCTGAAGGCCACCGATTCCCATCGGCACTCCAGCGGTGGAGATGAAAACACGGACGACGAACGTTAAAGAATCCACCAAAACACAACAAACGGGCCTCAGGAGGGGAGGGCAATTGTGAGGCACCAGCCAGAAATTCGAAAATCTCTGCCTCACTCGCGTTCCGACCATGGCGCACGACGAGATCTTGGAAGCCATCAACGCCTATCTCAACGATGACGAGGAATACGACCCAACACAGCCGGGCTTCGAGCGACCAGCTGTCGCTCCCGAGCAGCCAACAACAACGGCACGACCAGCGGCCAGAGTAGCCCTTGTCGGACATCGGAACGGACGGCTCATTCAGCCCTCCGACCGGCGGAACCAGACCAAGAACGCCTGGATGCTCCAGCCACCGCCCACCAGGCCACCACGACCAAAACTGGCCACACCGCAGCCAGCAGCAACCGGAGAACAACGGCCGACCCTGGAGCCCATCCGAGTTTACGGACCGGCACCGCCACCGCCGATACCCGTAGAGGTAGAGCCCGGGACCGTCGTGGACGTTCCTCACTTCTCGGTGCACGTGAGCCGGCAATACAAGGCCCGGCTAGGCAATCGACGATGGCACTTGCGCTTCGACAGCTGCGGACGACTGCGGTCCTGCAAAGAAAAATCTTACCCCCCAACTGAGAGGCAGTAAAAAGCACCTCAAATTCAGGTGCTATCTTGAGAGAGGGGTGGTGTAACAAACCGCCTTTTTTTTCGGTGACCAACGACCGCGGCCGGTCTGACCGACTACCCGCCAGACCGCGATATGGGCATCGGCCCAATAATAAATCTTAAGAGTAGGCGACCGAGACAACGACCGTCTCGACGATCTCGATCCTCCCGCCAGCATCCCGCTCGGCGAAAGGTGGAGGACGGAGAAGCCCGAAGACCCCCGAGGGTCCACGAACCTCCGCCGAGAGCGGTATAAAAGATCGCCTCGACGGAGGAACAGTCACTTCTTGTTTATCCGGTGCCCGAGCTTTTCCCGATCCGCTCGGACACCACGAGAAGAGCGAACGCAGATTAGGGTAGAGCGTGCTCCGCCTTAGCCGAGAGTTCTCGGCTACGTTCGCGAAGAAGAAAACACGTCCTAGACTCCGAACCAGCAAAGTCGAGGGTGGAGTGTTCTCCGCCTTCGCCAAGGGTTCTTGGCCGCCGGTTCCATCCTCTCCTGACACGGTATATAACAAACGGGGTAGAGTGTTCTCCGCCTCGCTCGAGTCTTCTCGGGATACCGTGACCAATTCGGCAAAACCCTACCCGTTTTCCGAGAAACGAGATCACGCGCGCCGCGCACCACAACGGCCCGAAAACGATCACGCGCTCACCTCGAGACCCCGCCGCCACCGCGTCTCGTCAAGCTCGCCCGACCGCACAGCTGACGCCGCGAGCACGCGCGCACCGCCGCAAGGAATATCCCGCTGCGGTACACTGTAAATAATTGTAAATAGATGTACAGATACCTTTCGACACAAAATATACTTAATTATTATTAGAACGTACGCTTTTCGCTGTTTCTGCGGCCTTTCCTGCCCTAGTTCCCGATAAACTTGCCCGCGCAGGGAAACACGGCTGTTACAAAGCATTAGTTTTAAAAAGATTCTTTGGTAATGTTCCATATGTCTTTTAGGTTTCATAACCGCAATCTTTTTTTCCAATTAAAAAAAACGTTAGTTTTAAATTAACAATATTATTCTTATGTATAAGCAACAATATTTTAAAGAATTTGATATTCTTCTAAACATTCAGAAACATAGATTTTTTATGTAGATGTTTTAAGCAGTTATTATCCGTTTAAGATTATCAAATTCTATAAATAATACTTTACATTCTTGCCTATATATAAGAATAACATTGTTGATTTGAAAATAATGTTTTTTTTGTGTATATTCAAAGAACCAAAGAGAGAGATCATGTCAAAAAATAATAGTCACTCTTATATTATAGTACAAACTCAATATTCTTTTTTTATCAAATTTAACAGATAAATTTTCATTTGAATTAACACAACGTAGTAATATATTAAAATAACAAGTAAACATATTGAATTTTAATTAAAAAATTTTAAGGACCAATTTTAACATAAATATAAAATAAGAGAATATATTTTGAATATATGAAAACACAATTCATGTAGAATATGTCTATTTGATTAAATCTAAATCTTCATGCTGATATTTACTTGTGTGATACTAACAAGCATCTGTTCTCTTGTTTTCCCTAACTGTAAATAAATTTGTTACGAGAAAAAGACATTTCAGCCAGAATTCGAATAGGGTAAACTTGGGTAAGATGACCATAGTTACAATTAACATATTTTTGTTACGAGGGTAACGTTCATCGCGACAGCATAACTGTAATTATGCCTCATCCGGATGGATATTTAACTATGTACCTTATTCGATATTTATTCGACAATAATTCTTTGCTTTATTGGAAAATTATAGTACATGTGATATGAATATATAAATTATAACTAACAGTAAATAATAAAATGCACTCATAAAATATTAATAATTATTAAGTACCTCATAATTTTTAGAATGTTAGAATGTTTAGTACTTTTATTAATAGCTTTACGTAAAATAAATTTTTATAAGGATTGAAATGTATAACTTTTTCCCAAATATCTATTTTATATAATTTTCTTATATTAAAACATAAGGATTATATATTCATTAAAAAATAAGTTTTTATAATAATTTTTTATATTTCAATGTTTTAAATTTCTTTTTATTTATTTATTTATTTTTATTTTCTTGAAAAAAATAACACAACATTTATTATACTTTAATGTACATGTTTTTATAGATCTTTTATTTACATTATCCTTTTTATATAACAACAAATTTTTAAATAATTAAATTCTTTTATTGCTGCATTTTGTTACTCACTGTTAATAAATCTATATACACTCAGCAGCAAAAAAAGCGGTACACTTAAAATTTCGGAAAATTTTAAATGATTATATCTTGGTAAATAATAAAGATAAAATTTTTTCTCCAAAAGAAAAATAAAGCTTAAAGTGTCCATTTTAAGAATATTTTAATAGCAATTATGCGTATTTTTTTAAAAATGGCGAATGACAAAGTTAGAAGATGAAAATTGATAAATAAAGATCTGAGTTTGCGGCGATGCATGGCGTGAATCAGGTGTCACAGCCCAATGGAATAAAATGCAAATAAAAATATAGAGTATAAGCTTTAAAATGCTTTTTTACAGAGTTCAAAGCAATAATTTTTCACTGAGTCATTAAAATTTGAATTAAAAAACAGCTTTTCTCTGAAAACTTGCATAATTCAGCGAAAAATTATTGTATCAGTAAAAAAGCATTTTAGACAATACTTTATACTTTTAAATGTTTTTTGTCCCATTGGGCTGTGACACCTACTTTACGCCACGCGTTGTCGCAAGCTCGAATACTTATTTATCAACTTTGCATGCTCTTTCCTTGTCATCCACCATTGTGAAAAATGTTTGCCTACAATTTCGATACAAATTTCATTGAAACATTGAAAGTATGGTTTCAAAAGTATGGTTAGGGCAATTAACTTTTGAACTTCAACAGCCAAATTTATTGTTCTCATGTCAAATGTATCAATTTAAAGACCTGGAAAGTATAAAAACAAAATTTGATTCAAGATTTTCATTTTTCGCAATCATTACACGAAATAAAGATACGATTTGTGGAACGCACACACACACACACACACACGCGCGCGCGCGCGCGCGCAGAGAGAGGGGGGGAGGGAGAGGGAGAGAGAGAGGGAGAGAGAGAGGGAGAGAGAGAGAGAGGGAGAGAGAGAGAGAGAGAGAGAGAGAGAGAGAGAGAGAGGGGGGGGGGGGATGCAATTCTGACCAGTCAAAATGTATGCGGATCATATTGAAAAAAATTGCAACAATAATTTGAGCTAACGATTTTGGTATCTTAAAACGTAAATAGTTTCTTTATTTCGTAATATTAATTGCAAAAATTTACGATCTTGAATCGAATTTTGTTGCAAACATTTTTCAAAATGGTAAGGAATGGTGAATGACAAGGAAAGAGCATGCAAAGTTGATAAATAAGTATTCGAACATGCGACAACGCGTGGGGTAAAGTAGATGTCACAGCCCAATAAGATGAAAAACATCTAAAAGTATAGAGTATTGTCTTTAAAATACTTTTTTACGGAGCTTGATACGATAATTTTTCGTTAATTTATGCAAGTTTAAAAAGAAAAGCTGTTTTTTAATTCAAATTTTAATTATTCATCGAAAAATGATCGCACCAAATTCTGTAAAAAAGCATTTTAAAGCTAATACTCTATATTTTTATTTGCATTTTATTCCATTAGGCTGTGACACCTGATTCACGCCATGCATCGCCGCAAACTCAGATCTTTATTTATCAATTTTGCAACTTCTAACTTTGTCATCCACCATTTTTTTTAAAAATAGCCACGCATAATTGCTATTAAAATATTCTTAAAGTGGACACTTTAAACTTTATTTTCCTTTTTGAGAAGAATTTTTATCTTTATAATTTACCAAGTTATCATTTAAAATTTCGTAAAATTTTCCGAAATTTTAAGTGTACCGTTTTTTTTACTACTGAGTGTATTTATAGTATGTGTACTATAATTTTTTATTTTAAAGTAAATGAAATTTTGTAAAAAAACATTTTTTGCGTGTGCATTACAGTTTATAAGAATATTTTGTAATTTAAGAGAAAAATAAATATAAATTTAAAAAACTTATATAAATTAGAATATATAATAATTATATTATTATTTGTTATTATTATTATTTATCATTATTTACTATTTATTATTATTATTTATCATTATTTATTATTTATTTATTTTTTTTATTTATCATTATTTATTATTTACTATTTTTTATTTAATATTTGTTTTCCATTAGTATATATTTATATTGTATAAATTTTTTATATTATAACAAAGATTATTTATTTAATATTTGTTAAATAATTTTTAATATTTAAGTTTGTTTACTTTATTTTCTTTATTCATTTATTTATTATTTTTTGGAAGTAATTACGAAACATTTTTTATATACTTTAATGTAATAAAAAAATTACAAAACATTTTTTATATTTTTTAATATATGTATATGTAATAAATGTTTTTTTATAGATTTTGAATTTACTTAATTCTTTTTATATAAACACAACATATTCTCAAGAATAATTTTTTGAGAGATTTAAAGTGAATTAAATTTAAAGAAACTATGCATAAAATTAAGTACTTACACAGTTGAGTCGTAAATTTGTATAGAATCTATAATTTCATTAGATGATAATAGATCCTCTGGATCAACTCTTTCCAATTCTTTCTGTAAGAGATCCACCTCTGTGTCCAAATCTGTCATTTTTTTCTAATTCTAAATTAATAAAATATAAAAGGAAACATTAAAATCATATAAACATTTTTAATTAAAGCAAAATAGAAAAAGTGAAAAGAAAATTGAAAAAACAATACAAAAAAACCAAAAAATATAAATTATAAAAAAGGAAATGGGACTAGAAAAAAAGGAAAAAAGAGGGAAAGAAAAAGAAGTGAAAAATTGAGAAAAGAGAAAGGAAGAGGGTAGAAACGAGCGCAAGGATATAAGAACAAATAAATTTGAAAATAAGAGCAAGAGAACGAAAAATCGAAAGCAAAAGAATGAAAACGTAAGTGTTAGAAAAAAGCAAGAAGATTCGAAAATGAAACAACAAAAAAGTACATAATAAAAAAATGAGATTGTGCAAACATTAAAATAAGAGAGTATAAAAATGCAAGAATATGAAAGCATCAGCGTGATAATACAAAAAACGAGAGAGCATGAATGTGTGAGGAAATGAAATCGCGAGAATGCGTAAATGCTAACATAAGTAAGAGATAGAAAACATAACAAATTTTAAATTATAATACTCACATTTCTTTTATTAAAATAATATTTTTAATATATTTCCTTTCCTTCTTTTCTTCCTTTTTTTTGCAATTAAATTAAAATCTTTAAAATATATTTTAAATTAATTGAACTTTTTATTATTTCACGTCCTTTTGCGTTAATATGTAATGACTAAATCATTTGTTATAAATATTTAGAACAAACAAAATACAATTTTTCCATCGATACTCTTACGGTGTCGACTTCATAGTAAATACTGACTTCACAGTAAATAGTGACGGATGTCATTTATGGTTATTGTGACTAAAAGAAAGAAGAAATTTTATTTTATTAAAACAAAAATTGTAAATGTGAGTAATTACAGTGACATTTTAAATTTTGTTATGTATTATGTATTCTGTTTTTCTTTCATTCTCGTGATTTCGTTCTTTCACATTTTTATGCTCTCACTTTTTTGTATTCTCGCGCTGATATTTTCGCATTCTTGAATTCTTATACTGTCTTATTCTTATATTCCCACGATTTTAATTTCTTATTACGTACTTTACTATTTTTTCATTTTCACTTTTTCATGCTTTTTTATACTAATACAATTACATTTTTGTTCTTACGTTTATACTCTTTTCATATTTCTTGGTTTTTTATTCTGTTTTTTTTTCTTTTTTAGTTTTTCTTCTTTGCTTTTATTCTTTTACACTTTTGTTTTTACGTTTTTACTCTTTTCATATTTCTTGGTTCTTTATTCTGTTTTTGTTCCTTTTCAGTTTTCTTCTTTGCTTTTATTCTTAAAATTGTTTACATATTTTTAATGGTTTATTTTATATTTTAATATAGGATTTAAAAAATATCAAATGTAGACACAATAGGTACAACTCTAAAATAAGAATTGAAAAAACTTGATCCAATTAAATTATTATCTGAAGAAATTATAAATCCATATAAATTCACGATTCAATTATGTAAGTATATAAATTTATGCATAGCTTTTTAAAACTAATTTATTTTAAATTCTAAAAAAATCATTTTTTAGAATTTGTCATTATATAAAAAAGATAAAGTAAATAATCTATAAAACAATATTTATTACATGTATATTAAGGTATATATAAAATGTTTTACTTTCTTCAAAAAAAAAGTAAACAAATTAAAAATAAATTTTAAAATGTATTTTATATTTTATTTTTTTTTAAAACTTATTTTATATTAAAAAATTAAATAAAATTAATGTATATTGCCAATTATTTATGTTTTTAAATTTATTTCAATTTATTTATTAAAGTTTTTTTTAATTACAAAACAGTTTTCATATATTTTAATGTATATATAATAAATGGTTTTTTACAATTTTTTAGTGTACTTTATTCTATTATATAACAACAAATTAAAAAAAAAATTTTGTTAATTCAAAGTGATTTATTATCGTATTGGAAATCTATAGTATAGCTATAAAAATTTATTTCTTAGAATTTATTGTTGTTATATAAAAAAAGATAAATTAAATTTAAAATCTATTAAGAAAACGACAATGTAGCAGAAAATAATTTTGATTACTGCCAGTAATAATTAACAAACAAGTTGATGGTTTAAGGTTGACTCAACTGGCATTTATTTATTTGATTAATAGTTACATGACATTTCGACCCTAGCTTTGGACCCTTATCAAGTGATATAACAGAAAGTCAAAAACGCATGCTTAAAACCGTTTTAAAGTTTTATTATTTTATTTTATTAAAACGAAAATTGTAAATGTGAGTGATTACAGTGACATTTTAAATTTTGTTATGTATTCTGTTTTTCTTTCATTCTCGTGATTTCGTTTTTTCACATTTTCATGCTCTCTTACTTTTTTGTATTCTTGCGTTGATATTTTTGCATTCTTGCATTCTTATATCTTATTCTTATATTCCCACGATTTTAATTTCTTATTACGTACTTTACTATTTTTTCATTTTCACTTCTTCATGCTTTTTTATACTAATACAATTTCATTTTTGTTCTTACGTTTATACTCTTTTCCTATTTCTTGGTTTTTTATTCTGTTTTTTTTTCTTTTTTGGTTTCTCTTCTTTGCTTTTATTCTTTTACACTTTTGTTCTTACGTTTTTACTCTTTTCATATTTCTTGGTTCTTTATTCTGTTTTTGTTCCTTTGCGGTTTTCTTTTTTGCTTTTATTCTTAAAATTGTTTACATATTTTTAATGGTTTATTTTATATTTTAATATAGGATTAAAAAAATGTCAAATATAGACGCAATAGGTACACAACTCTAAAATGAGAATTGAAAAAACTTGATCCAATTAAATTATTATCTGAAGAAATTATAAATCCATATAAATTCACGATTTAATTATGTAAGTATATAAATTTATGCATAGCTTTTTAAAACTAATTTATTTTAAATTCTAAAAAAATTATTTTTTAGAATTTGTCATTATATAAAAAAGATAAAGTAAATAATCTATAAAACAATATTTATTACATGTATATTAAGGTATATATAAAATGTTTTTACTTTCTTCAAAAAATAAACAAGTAAACAAATTAAAAATAAATTTTAAAATGTATTTTATATTTTAATTTTTTTAAAAACTTATTTTATATTAAAAGATTAAATAAAATTAATGTATATTGGCAATTATTTATGTTTTTAAATTTATTTCAATTTATTTATTAAAGTTTTTTTTAATTACAAAACATTTTTCATATATTTTAATGTATATATAATAAATGGTTTTTTACAATTTTTTAGTGTACTTTATTCTATTATATAACCACAAATTTAAAAAAAATTTTTTTTTAATTTAAAGTGATTTATTATCGTTTTGGAAATCTATAGTATAGCTATAAAAATTTATTTCTTAGAATTTATTGTTGTTATATAAAAAAAAGTAAATTAAATTTAAAATCTATTAAGAAAACGACAATGTAGCAGAAAATCATTTTGATTACTGCCAGTAATAATTAACAAACAAGTTGATGGTTTAAGGTTGACTCAACTGGCATTTATTTATTTGATTAATAGTTACACGACATTTCGACCCTAGCTTTGGACCCTTATCAAGTGATATAACAGAAAGTCAGAAACGCATGTTTAAAACCGTTTTAAAGTTTTATTATTTTATTTTATTAAAACGAAAATTGTAAATGTGAGTCATTACAGTGACATTTTAAATTTTGTTATGTATTCTATTTTTCTTTCATTCTCGTGATTTCGTTCTTTCACATTTTCATGCTCTCTCATTTTTTTGTATTCTCGCGTTGATATTTTCGCATTCTTGCATTCTTATACCGTCTTATTCTTATATTCCCACGATTTTATTTTATTATTACGTACTTTACTATTTTTTCATTTTCACTTCATGTTTTTTGAGAAACGCATGTTTAAAACTTTTAAAGTTTTAAACATGCGTTTTTGACTTTTTGGTATAACACTTGATAAAGATCCAAAGCTAGGGCTGAAATGTCGTGTAACTATTAATGATATAAATAATGATATAAATAAATGCCAGTTGAATCTATTAAAAAAACATATAATACATGTACATTAAAATATATAAAAAATATTTCGTAATTTCTTCCAAAAAATAATAAATAAATGAATAAATAAAATAAAGTTAACAAACTTGAATATTAAAAATTATTTTAAAAATATATTATTAAATAAATAATTTCTATGTTTCAATAAAAAAATTTATACAATATAAATATATACTTTTAGAAAACAAGTATTGTACATGTTAAGTTTTATAAAAATTTATTTTATATAAAAGAATTAATAAAATAATTGAAACATATATTCTAACTTTATAAAGTATAAAATAATAATTAATATTTTATAATTATGTTATAATTACTATAAATTTCCTAAACATTTTTATAAACTATAATGTACACGTAAAAAATGTTTTTTTTACAAACTTTTAATTAACTTAAATGAAAATCTATAGTACACGTAAATGTATAAATATTTATTAACAGTGAATAATGCAGCAATAAAAAAATTTAAATATTAAAAAAAAATTTGTTGTTATATAAAAAGGATAATGTAAATATCTATAAAAACGTTTTTTTTTTTAATGTATAAAAAATGTGTTATTTATTAAAATAAATAAATAAATTTTAAAACATTGAAATATAAAAGATTATTATAAAAATTTATTGTTAAATAAATAAATAATTTTTATATTTTAATATAAAAAAAATTATACAAAATATATGTTTGGAAAAATGTTATTACATATTTCAATCTTTATAAAAAATTATTTTACATAAAACTGTTAATAAAAATATTGTATATTCTAACTCTATAAGGTACATAATAATTATTAATATTTTATGGTTACATTGCATTTTATTATTTACTGTTAGTTATAATCTATATATTTATATCATGTGTACTATAAATTTTCATTATGGCTTAGAATTACTTTAAATTCTAAAAATTATTTTGGAGAATTTGTTGTTATATAAAAAAGATAAAGTAGGCGGACGGAGAAGATGGTGGAAAACGGGTTGGCAGGAGTGAGGCGGCAGACGGTAGCGAGCTTTGGGAACGCAGATTCTCACAGCACGTGGTCCGTCGAAAGGAGAAGATAGCCTACGCAGAAACAGTAATAGCAGAGTGAGAGAAAGCAGATGAGGTGAAAATAGAGACAGAGATGAAATTTAATAATGAGGAGAAGAGAATGGGATAATGAAGGAGACGGAAAAGGACAGAGTGAGGGAAGAAAGTGCGGTCGAGAGGAGGATAGAAGAGACTGGAAGAGAATTAAGAAAACAGAGTGAAAATGCCAAAAGGGAAAGAGATTAGGGAAAGATTTAGAAGTTTGGAGGCGAGACTGGAGAGGTGGCAGACGGGAGAAGAGGACTTGGATCCAGACGAGGAAGAAAAAAGGGGAAGAAAGGTATGGAGAAGCGGCTAGGGAGAAAGAAGAGGAAGCAGAGGGGAAGAAAAAGACGGTCGGATGGCGACAAGCGGAGAAGAGGCGGAAAGGGAACAAGGAGCAAAGAAAGTCGGGGTAGAGAGGGAGCGGAGTGGAGGGACGATGGAGACTGGTGGGGGGGGAGGAAGCAGAGACAAGGAGGAGAAGAAAAGGATGGAGGAGAGAGCGGAGAGGGTAGAAGAGGCAAAAGAGGAGAGAGAGAGGAAATGCTGAATTAGAAGGGAGGAGGAAGACAGGAAGAGACGGCAAGGAGGAGGGAGGAAGTGACAGGGAGGAGGAGGGGAAAGAGGAGGATAAGCGGATTGCAAGAAAGAAAATAAGAGTTGTTTTTGATTATAGGTAGGAGTTAAAAAGGAGGTGATAATAGGAACAGAAACTGAAGAGAGGAGAGACAGAGGGTAGAAGAGGAGGCAGAGGATGACGGAGCCAGAAGAATTGGAGTTCGGGAGAGGACATTTAGATGGAATGAGAGGGGAGCAGAGAGGAATTAACTTGGAAGCGGCAATGAAGGCATTTGGAGAAGGAAACGAGAGAGGATAAGGAAGGATAAGGAAGGGGAGAGAGGGAGAAAGAGGTATAGAAAGGACGTGGAGGGGAGGAGGGGTATACGTCTGTAAGGCTGCTCAATGGCCAGGTTGGTAGGAGGAGATTAGAACTGTAATATATTATAATGAGATATTGATAGGGAAGAAGTTGGGGGACAGGTGGACTTCCGCTTCGTTTACAATTGTGATTGTCTTGTTATTGTATATTTCGTTCCTGTTTTGTTTTATATATTTTATATATGTTATATCTTTATAAGTATGGCTGATATGTAGAGGAGTATGAATGTATGGATAAACGGCTTGCTAGTGAAAGAAAAGAACGGTCAAGCAGATGAGAGAGGAGCCGAGGAGATCAGAGAAAGAGAAAGAGAGACAAGGAGGGGAGTTTACGAGGAGCAGGAGAGTGAAAAGAGCAGAGAAGAGCGTAAAGAGTCGGGGGGGGGGGGCTCAACAGCACGGAAAATGGAGAGATGACGGAGAGACAGCAAGTTGGGAAGAATGAGAGGTGGAAAGAGAATAATGATTTAATTGATTGTCTTAGGAGGAGAAGCAGGAAAGAAGGAGAGACGGCGAGAAAGCATGAGGGGAAAGAGACGAAGAGGCGGAGAGAGCAGAGGAAGACAGGAGAAAGAAGAGAGGAGGAGAGGCCCCTTGATGAAAAACGGAAAGAGGAAATCAAGGAGAAGTAGAAGGAGGAGAGCAGAGATGAAGGGAGATGAATGGAAGAAGGACAATGAAGAAGGGGCAAAAGAGAGGAGAGAGTGGGATTAGGGGGTGGGGAAAAGGGGATAAGGGGATAAGGGCATGCGAGGGGGGTGGGGGTGTTAGAATGTAAGGGTCGCAAAGGGCCAGGTCGGTTCGGGAGTAGAGAGGATACAACTGTGAACGGTTCGGGAACGCTCCGTGGAAAAAGCGCCTTGTAACCCCATATTGGGACACAATAAAGTCATTATTATTATTAAAAAAGATAAAGTAAATTAAAAATTTATAGAAAACATTTATTACATATACATTAAAATACATGTATATTACATATACATAAAAAAATGTTTTGTAATTTTTTCAAAAAATAAGAAATAAATTAATAAATAGAAATAAATATAAATAACTTGAATATAAAAATTATTAAAGTATATTAAAGTATATTAAATAAATAAAAATAATCCTTATATATTAATATAAAGAAATTATATAACAAATATATATATATTTAAAAAAACTTATTTTACATTCTGATCTTTATAAATATTTATTTTTTGCGTTAAACTAATGGCTCCATCTTATATCTTCCTTCAAACACAACTTTTGTGTGAAACATTTTCCTCTAAAATGCTTTATTTCTGAGATATAAGTCTGTAGCACTTTAAGCGACTCACTCTGTATAATAACAACAAAATCTCAAAAATAATTTTTCTTTATCTAAAATAATAATGTATTATCATATTAGAAATCTATAATACATGTACTGTAAATATACAAACTTTTACTAATTGCAAATAACAAAACGCAGCCATAAAAAATTATGTTTAAGAATTTATTGTTATATAAAAACGAATAAATTAAAAATCTATAAAAGCATTTATCTAAAGCATCTAAATCTTTTTAATTTTTAATTTACTTTATTGAAAATACATAGAACACGTACTATATACTATATCAGAGTTACTTATCCATTTTAGTCAATTTATTTATGACTACAACTAGCATTAGTATGTCTCGATGCGCATTATGAAGAGGTTACTTATTATACGCATCGTGCGCTCGCACACACGCACGCCCACACACACACACACACACACACACACACACACACACACACACACACACACAATGCGTAAAATTTGGCCGGCAACTTCTCATGGTGCGCATCGGGTAATGCTAATGCTGATGAAAACAAACATAAACAGCCTAAATTGCATAGGTAACTTTGATATGTTATAACTCCGTCAAAAACATCGTATAGATTTCTTTTTTTTTAATTTGTAGGAAAAAGTTTATATCACTGAAAAAAAAGTAATATATTCAATAAGATATGTTATTGCGGGCTGCCAATTACAGATATACTCAATACAATAATATATGCTATTGCAGTATCAACATATTGTACTTGCATTAATAGCTAATATTATTGTATTGAGTATTTTATATAGTTGGCAACCCGCAATCACATATGTTATTGGCTATATTACACTTTTTTTCTATGTATAAAAGGAGAAAATTAAAATCTGATAAATGTTCTTTAAAATAAAGATTTCGGGGTGGTCTTGTTTGTCTACGTTCCCGATTGCCTACTGTTTCCTTTGCACACAAATTTTACAGAAATTCCCGATTGCCCACATTCCCGATTGCCCATATCCCGATTGCCTACTGCTACGTTTGCAAACACGTAAAAAAATCAAGATGCAAAAGTACGATTGCACACGTTATATTATTACGCTCATACACATTGCACACGTGACAATTACCACATGGGTTTGCGACTTTCCAGGCACCCCTATCGACGGGTTGCGGGAGGGAGGGCGAAGCTCCCTCTTGCACTCCCGCGCGCGCGCGCGCGTGTGTGTGTGTGTGTGTCCACGCTTCGTGCTGTTCCACATGGGTTTGCTACTTTCCATGCAAAACGAGGTCTACTTACTTTTTTCTTATTTTTAATCTTTTATTTTTATTTTTAATATGGAATATCTCGAAAATTAAAGTAGTTAACACTTTGGAATAAGATTTATACAAATTTGTTGAGCATAAAAACCATTATTAAATCAAAGCACCCAAGTTATTGGAATCGTGCCTTCAGAGTGTATGAGCGCAATGATATCACATGTGCAATGTGTATGAGTGTAATAATATAATGTGTACAATATGCACGTGTATAATAGCGTTACGTGTGCAATGTGTTTGCGCGTAATTATACACTGGCGCAAAAAAAACGAAACAAAATTTTTGACCGATTTTTAGGCAATTTTCAAAGTGATGCAACTTTGCGAAAAATCATCCAAATTACATATACTTTTTTTAATTTAAAGGGCAACGACTCTACTTTCAGAATCCCTAGGCGAAAGTTTGATTTGTTAAGTGCGAACCTTTTGTATCGCATGAAAACCAAACATGTGTTTTTTAATTGAAAAAAGTAAAAGTTTGTTATCATTTTGCACAAATTTCTCGTTAAAATCTTGCTAATATTAATTCAGATTCTGAAAGTTCATTCTTTTCTAAGCAATTTAAAAAAAAATACATGTCGATACGATGTTTTTTGTTGATTGCACACGAGTTTGAAATTTGCACTGCATTTTAGGGTATTTTAGCAAGTATACGGTATTTTTGAATATCATGAATTTTGAGTATCAATATGATATTGCACATTGATTTTATTCGTGTTGAACTCAATCATACCGCTGTCATCAAAGTGACCCGATCTGCACCACGTGGAGAATGACAATCGGATTTTGTACATCATGTGGCTCTGAAATTCATCGGTGGAAATTTGTACTTCCTGATCTGAATATAACGGATAGCTGATGCACCAATTTCACTGAAGTCAACAGAAGATCACATTTATCTATACTCATAAACCCACACATACACGTAAACATACATATACACATACTCATACATAAAGAGTAAAAGTTCAAATTTTATTTTAAAAAATCAGCCTTTTCAGGGCCACATGATGTACAAAATCTGATCGTCATTTTTCACGTGGTGCAGATCGGGTCACTTTGATGACGGCGGTATGATTGAGTTAAACACAAATAAAATTAATGTGCAATATCATATTGATATTTAAAATTCATGATATTTAAAAAATACCATATTTATTCGCTAAAATACCTTAAAATGCAGTGCAAATTTCAAACTAGCGTGCAATCAACAAAAAAACATTGTATCGACATGTATTTTTTTTTAAATTGTTTAGAAAAAAATGAACTTTCAGAATCTGAATTAATATTAGCAAGATTTTAACGAGAAACTTGTGCAAAATGATAACAAACTTTTACTTTTTTCAAATAAAAAACACATGTTTGGTTTTTATGCGATATAAAAGATTCGCACTTAACAAATCAAACTTTTGCGTAGGGATTCTAAAAGTAGAGTCTTTGCCCTTTAATTTAAAAAAAAGTACATGTAATTTGAATGATTTTTCGCAAAGTTGCATCACTTTGAATATTGCCTAAAAATCGGTCAAAAATTTTGTTTCGTTTTTTTTTGCGCCAGTGTATAACGTGTGCAATGTGTACGTATGCAATAGCGTCACGTGTACATTGTGTATAAACGTAATAATATAATGTGTGCAATGTGCACGTGTGCAATGTGTATGAGCGTAATAATATAACGTGTACAATGTATACGTGTGCAATAGCATCACGTGTGCAATGTGTATGCGCGTAATTATATCACGTATGTAATGTGCACGTGTGCAATAGCGTCACGTGTGCAATGTGTATTTTACACCTTGATTATTTTTGTGTGTGCAAATGAAGCAGTAAGTAATTGGGTTGTGGGCAATCGAGAATGTTGGTAATCGGGAATTTCTGCAAAATTTGTGCGCAAACAAAGCAGTAGGCAATCGGGAACGTAGGCAAACGGAACCCACTCAAGATTTCAAGCTTTAAAATGAAAAAAAAAAAACTTTCCAATGCAATAAATTTTTGTAAAGTTATGATTATAGGAAGTTGAGTGAAATTTTGGTATAAATTTTTATTGCGCTAATTTTGTTGCTCAATATATATTCTGACTCTAGAAGGTACATAATAATTAATAATATTTTATGCCTGCGTTATTAAATATAGGGAAATAGATATATATTACTTCTTAATATATTGATATTTATTAATTTAAATTTTAATTATTTTAAAAAAGTGAGTCATCTTCAAGTATAATATATTCTCATCCTTCAACATTTCCCTTGTTGGAATTATTTGGATTTATTATTAATAAACATATATTGCTATAACAGAACAGTAAGTAAAATATGATTAAATAAACATTAATACTCTAATATTACGTGATATAATAAATTTTATAATTTTAATCAATTTATTCATAATTTTTGAAAATTACTTCATAAGAAATTAATGAATGAATGTATATGGGCATATATAGTATATACTTTTGATATAATTTGAGAAAATTTTTTCAGATCTATGGTATATTTTGAGGACATTTTGCACTTTGAGGACCATCTTCAATATTTTTCTCGTTTGGTATATTTTGAGGACTGTCCTTAAAATTTCTAAATTTTATGGTTTGTAACAATTAAGGACATAAAATAAATATCTTCAAAATAAACCAAATATATATGGATACCTTTTGGTATCTGGTACATTTTAAGAGGTGGTCCCGTTTGTCTACGTTCCCGATTGCCTACTGTTTTGTTTGCACACAAATTTTGCAGAAATTCACAATTGCCGATATTCCCGATTGCCCACGTTCCGATTGTCTACTGCTTCATTTGCACACATAAAAATAATCAAAGTACAAAATACACATTGCACACGTAACGCTATTGCACACGTGCACATTGCACACTTTATATTATTACGCTCATACACATTGCACACGTGACGCTATTACACACGTGCACATTGCACACGTTATATTATTAAGCTCATATAAATTGCACACGTGACGCTATTGCACACGTGCACATTGCACACATTATATTATTACGCTCATACACATTGCACACGTGATGATATTGCACATGTGCACATTGCACACGTGATATTATTACGTATACACATTGCACACGTTATATTATTACGCTCATACACATTGCACACGTGATGCTATTACACACGTGCACATTGCACACGTTATATTATTATGTTTATACACATTGCTCACGTGATATAATTACGCGCATACACATTACACACGTGATAATTACCACATGAGTTTACGACTTTCCATGCACCCTTACCGACAGGGTGGGTGCGGAAGGGAGAGCGAAGCCCCCCCCTTGCACCCGCCTGTGTGTGTGTGTGTGTGTGTGTGTGTGTGTGTGTGTGTGTGTATGTGTGTGTCCACGCTTCGTACTGTTCCACATGGGTTATGCAATAGCGTCACGTGTACAATGTGTTTGCGCGTAATTATATTACGTGTGCAATAGCGTCACATGTGCAAGGTGTATAAGCGTAATTATATCATGTATTCAATGTACACGTGTGCAATAGCATCACGTGTACAATGTACATTTTGCACTTTGATTATTTTTGTGTGTGCAAATGAAGCAGTAAGCAATCGGGTCGTGGGCAATCGGGAATGTTGGTAATCGGGAATTTCTGCAAAATTTGTGTGCAAACAAAGCAGTAGGTAATCGAGAACGTAGGCAAACGGAACCCACTTCATTATAAGAACACAAGAAGCAATTGAAATTTATTTCATGTACTCACAAAATATCTCTATGAATCATGTTTTCTAATCAATTTTCCGACCAATGTTTAAAAATATCGATAAAGTTAAGAAAGCCTGAACAGTCTGCAGCTAAATTTTGATGCTAATTATAATTTTATTAATTTAATATTTTTAGCTCATATAAACTGCGCACAATTTCGTCAGTCTTGAAAACACAGTTACAGGCTAAATACCGATTCCAACAGACGTTTACAGATATTTTGCATAAATACACAAGAATAGATTAAATTACGTTCTCTGTCTTTAAAATGTACCAATTATTAAAAAATCAAATAATTGATACAAATTCCTTAAAATTATATGTTTTAATTATCATGACTATAAAGTAACAAAAAGTTACAATAAAAACAATTAATAAAAGTTGTAACGAACCGCGTTTCTAAGCGGCTAACAACGACCGCGAGGCCCGGCCGACCATCCGCCGGGCCAGGAAACGGGCCGAGAAACGGGCAAAAGCGCGCCATAAGCACTCCACGCCATCGAGATGACGAGCATCTCGAAGGCGCTTCGCCTCCCTCCTCTCGAATCAGCATCCCGGAGATGTAACCGAGAGGAGGCCGAGGAATTCCGAAAACTCCCGAGTCGCTGCCGGGGACCATATATAAGGCCGCCCGGCAGCGACAAACTCCACTTCTCGTTATCCCGTCCGACACGTTCCGACGAGAAGACAAGCCCTACGAGCCAGCAAAACGGTGGAGTGTTCTCCGTCATCGCCGAGAGTTCTCGGCCTAGCTCGCCTGACTTCCTTCCTTGCCAAGCAGACAACGGGGGTAGAGCGTGCTCTGTCTCCGCCGAGAGCTCTCGGCAGCTAGCAAGGATCCTTCCCGACCGCATCCTCACGGCCCGGTAAACGGCACGGAGTGTTCTCCGTCTCCCCCCGAGAGTACTCGGGGCCGACGCCGTTCCAGAAAACCAAGCCGCCGTTCAAAGAATTGCCGTAGCAATTCATAGAAAAACATCGGGGCGCGAGACACCCGGTTCCACACCGCGCGCCCGCCGGCCACCGAGCCCGAACGTCGGGCTCACTACACGCGACGCCCACCTCACCCCGCACCGCCGACATCCCGCCATACCGGACAGCTGATCGGCCCGCTGTCACGCGCTCCGTCCCTGATCACCGGGAAACATCGTTGTAAATAGCCCGACCATTGTATATACTTCACTCGCGTTGTAAATATCCGTCATTGTATTAGAATAAAATAATAAAAACTGTATCATCTAAACTATCCATTGCATTTCTGCTGTTTCTGAGCCTTTTTCGCCCTGGCCTTTATCTTTCCGACGAGCTAAGATCTCCGCGCGAAAAACGGACGTTACAAAGTACATAAATTGCAGAAGAATTAAGCGATGTACAAATGTCCTCATATTAACCAATTAGTATATTACTGCATATGTATATGTCATTGTGTATTGAAATAGACTATATATAAGAAATTATGGAATTTTCAGAAAAACGAGTAGATAATTAACAAAAACATCTACATTGAACAAATATTATTGACCGTCTCTAATTAAATATATGTATGTAGATATATATGTCGTAAATGTCTCGAAATCATACGTACAATTATAATTACAGGTTATTGGTATAACAATGTTGTGTATGTAAACATGTATGTCTTAAACGTCTTCAAATTATACATATAACTGTACTTATATGCAGGGTTTATATACGGCCGGTACATAAACGTGGAAATACTTGCGTTTGTTTGTAAGCAAGAAGACTAGAGAACAGGAGAGAAAAAAAAATTTTGCGTCTAAAAAAAAATTTCATCTTAGAAAAAGCTTTCTTTTTGCATCTAAAAAAAAATTCATAATTCGTGACATAAAAAAAATTACTAAAAGAATTATTTTGGATTCTTTGTGATATCTGAATAATAGGTATATGAAATAGAAGTATAAAAAAAGTGTACAAAGTATATAAAAAATGTAATATGTAGTATAGATATGTACTGAAAATATAAAAAAGTATTTAAAGATAAATATCTTTTAATTTTATATTCTATATGTCTTAGTATCCTGTTTTATAAATCTGTATTATTATTTTTAAAAAAGTCACCAAAAGTAACGATTTTTTGTTATTTTTAAAGTAACGGTAACGCGTTACTTTTTACGACCGGTAACGAGTAACGGTAACGAGTTACTTTTTATCAAGAGTAACGGTAACGGAGTTACTTTTAAAAAGTAACTTTCCCAGCCCTACTTATATATATGTTATTGGTATAACATGTAACATTATTATACTAATAATATGTAAGTAATTATATGTATAATTTCAAAACATTTAAGACATACATATCAACATACATACATATAATTAAAGACAATCAATAGTATATGCTCAATATAGTTGTCTCTAATAATTATCTAATCGTTTTTCTGAAAACTATTCATAATTTCACATATATGGTTTATTTCAAAGACTTATAATAAATTGATGGTTTAATATGAGGACATTTGTACATTTTATGGATTATTATAAGAACATATTAAAAATATATAATTTAATACAGTTACGTTTTCAGAATAACGTTACAATCTGCGTATTACACAGAAATTGAAAATGTTGACATTAAAATTCGTAGTCTTGTAAATGCAAAGCGTGTCGGAAAGAATAAAAAAAGGTTTCCCAGACCACAAACTTAGTGTCAAAAATTCTCAATTTTTCAGCAGTTTAGACCATGTCGGAAAAGACAAAGATCTTTGATACTGGCAGTTAAGAGATTAAAGAACCGTGTAATACGCAGTTTTGAAAAGTAACTGTAAATCATATAATATCTTTAATATGTCCTTATAATAATCCATACATAACATGTACAAATATCCTAATACTAACCCATCAGTCTATTATTGTATATGTATATGTCTTTGAAATAGACCATATATGTAAAATTATGAATAGTTTTCAGAAAAACAATTAGATAATTATTAAAAACATCTACATTGAGCAAATAGTATTGATTGTCTTTAATTATACAATATGTGTGTATGTAGATATATATGTCTTAAATGTTATGAAATTATACGTATAATTACTCCTAAATTTTTTGGAGTAAAATGTCATTCCAAAAGAGTGAATTTTCGATGCGTCGAAACCTTATGTTATGGTTATGTCAACTCGTGTGTGAAGGCTCTGGCCTGTGGCACACGCTTTCCGAAAGACGTAACAATAAGGTTTCGACACATTCGATAAGACGACCGTAATCGTAACCGGCGAAATCAAGTATGTGATTGGTCAAAACCTTACTGTTACATCTTACAGAAAGCATGTACTACAGGCCTAATTCTCTCGCGGCGAAGAAAATTAATTTTTGTATGCGTTAATCGCATTGCAGATGGTCTTTATATAGCGCATCGGCTGCACCTTACTTCGCAGAGAGTATACAGGGAGTCCCAGAGCATACTGGTCACTGTTCATAAAAAGGTAGATGGGATCGAGATGAACATAAAAGTTCAATATTGTTGTGGGTTTGGTCTGCTAATAATCGAGATATAAATTTTTTAAATTATGCGAATGAGAGCGCGCCTTGCGCGCCGAAGGAAGGGCTCGAGCCGCTCGAGCCATAGCACGGCCTACTGTTTCAAGCATTGGCTGCCGGCGGCGGCGGGGGAAAAAAGGAGAAGCGTGGCGTCGTCGCCGTTCCCACGTCTCGCCGCACCGCACCTAAGCTCGCGTCGATGGCTGCTACGCACACTCGCGATTACATGACGAGATTATAAATTATTAATAAAAATAGGACAAATTTAAATCGCAATAAACTTTTGTAAATAAGAAAGTCGAAAGAGAGAAAGCAATGGAAACGTATGGAACCTGCAAATAATATAATATTTGCCGCATCAAATTCTCTCATCGTTTTTTATGGAATATTAAATTAACGAAGATTTATCACGATTGATTCTTTATACATTCTCCTTTCGTAACCATCTTATTAGAAAATTACGAAATGCACGAAATACTATCCCTAATATGCACTCTTTGTAAAATAACACGATAGAAAAATATTCACGTTTGATCTAACGACTTCAGGATAAATTATTCGATGCAACTTCTACGGTAATTATAGGTAATTAGAGATCAATGTTATGTCAAGTATTGTTAGTATGGTTAACTAGAAATGATTTTCTCTTGTATATGATAGAGAACTTCGAATTTCTTCTATCGTTAATACATTATAAGTCACTGAAAATCTGTCGTAATTAATAATGCAATTAAAGGTAGAAGAAACTGTAAGTTTTCTATGGTTATAAAAGAAAATCCTTGAACCTTGAACCTTGAGATTGCTAGGCGCGCGGGGGGAGTTGTTACAACAAGCAACAATGACTGCGCACAAGCGACGCGTAACGCTAAATTCTCCCTTTGAATTATGATAGTTCCTTACCTTTTTTAATGAAAATAAAATTTTCTAACGACAAAAAGTATGTGTGTACGTGTACATACATGTGTACGAAAAATATCAGTTCTAATGCTTAAAGAAGCAATTACTAAATTTATTTTTTAATAAATAACGATTATTTTTAATAAAAAATATTTTTTTCATGATAGTCTTAAACGTCGTAAACTGTCATTATAAATTTTAAAAGAAGCTGTTATCATATGCTCGAAACAAAATTTATGCTTCTTCAAAAAACATTAGACAATTTTATCGATTAAAATGGAAATGACAAGCAAATAAAATGTTTGTTTTAACTTTATATTCTTAATTAAAAATTAAATAACTAGGATATTTATATTTTTAATAAAATTAATTATTGTGATAGATTTATAATACACGGAAAAAACTTTATGATAAAAATTACTATGGTAAAATTACTATGGATTTAACAGTACGACACAATTCGATAAGAAACAAAGTTAGAATTGTATGGTACTGTAAATAAGATATTTAAGAAAAAGAAAGAATCTTTCGTGAATGTACGAAAAACTTTTATTAATTTACTTATTCACAATTACGATAGAAATTAGATTATTTGTAGATTCCATAAGTATCTATCGCTTTCGCTCTTTCGACTTTCTTAATCACAGCAGTTTATTACGGTTTTAATTTGTCATATCTTTGCTAACTCCTAATTTGTCAAGTAATCGCGAATGTGCGTAGCTGCCATCGCCACGAGTATTGGCGCGGTGCAAGGCTGCCAGTTTTGATGCTCTGCCACCTAGTCGGTGTGACGCAAAGCTGTAGTGGTGGCAACACACACGGAAGAAACTGTGTACGTGTGCTGCTCGGCGCTCACATGTACACGGCTTCTTCCGTGTGTGTTGCCACCACTACAGCTTTGCGTCACACCGACTAGGTGGCAGAGCATCAAAACTGGCAGCCTTGGCGCGGTGCGGTGAGACGCGAGGGCGGCGAAGCACAGGCAGCGGCACCGCTTCTCCTTCTTCCCCCCGCCGCCGACAGCCAATGCTCATTCGTACAATTTGAAAAATTTCTATCTCGATTATTGATAGACCTAACCCAAGACAATATTGGACTTTTATGTTTATCTCGATCCCATCTATCTTTCCATTACGGGATGGCTTCCGATTACATTACACCCTGTATATAAAGACAGTTTTTGACACAATTATTGTATGTTCAGATAATAATATTAAAAATGTATTGGAAAAAGGATAGTCAAATGTAATGTAATGGCGCGCGCGTAGCACGCGCAATGTAATGTTCTAGTATTATATAAAAACAATGTAAGCAAAATATAAATATTTCTGTATGTTATACTCTTAAAAAGATTAATGTAATAAAAACTGCATTTTTTACATTACAATATCTCCTTATTTTTATTTTAAACCTTGCATATAGTAAAAAAAGGTCGATTATTAAAATAGAATTACGTGGATATTACGAGGATATTTCTAAAGTTTGTAAAAATTTCACGTGGTTTCTACGTCGAATCTATGATCGCATTCACGTGGATTCTAGTACCGTGTTTGAGCGAATGTCCACTCGAATATTCACGTGGATTTCACGATGTCGATCCACGTAGCATTAACGTGGATATCACGTACTGTTTTATTGGGGTAGTTTATTTTAAAATGTATAACAAGTTTATAATGTTATTTTAACTATTTAAACAGTTAACGTACAGTTACGTAATGTGTACAGTCGGCGCCACAGAGGCTGACACAAGTTGCAGCACCTTTTTTTTTTAATGAGTTTATAAACGCGCTAATACGTTCAGAATGCGAATAAACTGTCAAGCCCTCATTCATAACGAATGATTATGATATTGTCAAATTTGCGTATACATTCTGAACGTATTAGCGCGTTCATAAACTCATTGAAAGAAAGAGGTGCTGCAACCTGTGTCAACCTCTGTGGCGTCAACTGTACACATTAAATATTAAGTAAGGACATTATCTGCTTCTCATAATATTATCTTTGTAACATAAAACTGTAATATTTTTTATAACATAAAATATGTTTGCAATTTCAACATTTCTACATTTTAGAACATAAAATAATCTCTGTAATTTCAATTTTACAATATTATAAGATCTGCAAATAACGGTTCTTGATAATCTAATTATAGTCTAAAAAAAAACGTAAAGTACATATTCTTTGGCAGAATCTTAGAGAGCTGCGGTATTTTTCACGCGACAAACTGCATTGTTGCATTTACGTTTAGCTGCTTCGTAAAATTTCTTCTCTGCATTTTTTTCGTTAGGAAATTGTTTTAAAACATAATCTGTACATACAGATAACAACATAAAAATATTTTAAAGTAATATAACATAATTAATCGTGGCGATATTGCAGAATAATTAAGATTTATATTAACTAACCTTTACAAGCATTCAGTTTGTGAGGATCTAGCATTAGTTTCACCTTAGGCTTATGCTCTTCAGGTAATTTAGAACATAAATTTGGTAGTTTACCAGTAAGACTGCTAGCAGCTAATATAATGTTTCGGAACCAAAAATATGTAACAACAAGTCATTTGTTAATTTTTTACGCCGCTATAATCGCAATTTTTCAACGCACACTTATTGATAAAAACACCTTCAGCCAACTGAAATTTATCACTCTGTGCATAAAAAATATTATTCATGTTACATAGTTAAAATTTCCGTGAATATTTGTGTACATATGCAATTAAGTAAAATTATACAGCACCTGTACTACGGATTTTGGTTCGCTTTCATATTCTATTGATCCGCTAGCAGAAGGAATATTTTTTTTGTTATATTCAACAGCATTTTCTTCTTCTATATCTAATTCATCTGCCATAGTAAAAACATGCTGTTGATTTGTTTTTATTAAAAGAGTATTCTAAACAAACAAAATATAATCAATTAATGATATAGAAGGAGCATAACTATCTTGAAAACTTGAAGTAAATTATATTTACCGTACAATTGGTTTCGGTTTCGTTCTTTGTAATATCTAATATTTCAGTCTTAATTCTGTTCGTTCCAAATGGAAAGGTACTGGAGCTTTGTTCGTGTCGCACGTTAGAGTTTTTATCAACGTTTGCTTTTATCTAAAATTTTTTATATTATTAAATTACAAATTAATAAATTACATAGGACCACAGAAAAAAGTATTTTGTTCCGGAAGAAAGACCAACTGTTTCCTACATATTTTGACGTGTGATTTTGGATTCTCTTACGGCACTGATTATATTCTACACAAAATAATTGTACACGATCAGAATATTCTACACAAATATATATTGTATACAAAAAAATTGTACGGAAACTGTCCACAAAAATTGTACTTGAATTAAAAATTGCATACGAATATATCGTGTATAGGAAACTCTGTAATGGACAGTTTTTCTACGCACTATATATCCGTGTGCAATTTTTAATTTAAGGATAATTCTTGTGCACAGTTTTTCCACGTACAACTTTTGTGTACAATATATTTGTGTAGAATATTCTCGTCGTGTACAATTATTTTGTGTAAAGTATGATCAGTGTCCCTTTTACCACGTGTATCTCATAAATGTAATACGAATTTTTGGGTAACGAATTCTATTTCTGCATGTTGAAATATGTAGGAAACAATCGGTCTTCTTTCCGAAATAAAATACTTTTTTTATTCTGTGGTTTTGTGTTATTAAAAAAAATTTTCTATTATAAAGCATAATAAATTTTTAAAATATATACTTGAGGTAATGTATTATCTGCCAATTTCAAATTAATAGCATCCACTGTTTTTAAATTCTTCAAAACTCTTGTAATTATTGAGTCGATTTCTGATACATCTGAAAAATGTATATAAATTCTATTTTAGCCCAAAATGTGAGTGAAATGTACGCTCATATTATTTTTTATATAAATTAAATACTTTATATTCTACAAATTTTATTAATTATGTACTAGTTTATAATTTGAAAAATAACTCTTAATGAGTAATGTAATTTTTAATATTTCTGAATAAAAATAACATACTTTGTAGAGCAAATAAAGTAAAATTTTCTTCTTTTAATTTCTTATTTTGATAATTTAAAACGCTGATTTTATCCAACAGTGCTGTTTTTGATTTCTTTGACATATCAAAATTATCATCTGAGCTTTCATCATCGACTGATTCTTCTTTTGATTCTTCTACACTCACTCAAAAAAAAGCGGTACACCTAAAATTTGTCAAAAAAATCATTAAACTTCCAATGACGATAACTACGCGAGTAATAAAGATAGAAAGGTTTCAAAAAAAAGAAATTAAAGCTTCAAATGTCTACTTTAAGAATTGATTTAGTAAAATTTTGCGTAATAATTTTTTTTAAAATGGCGTATGACAAAGCGAGAGCATGCAAAATTGAAAAATATTGGTCCGAGTTTGCGACGATCCATGGCGTGAGGCAAGTATCGCAACTTAATGGGATAAAAAACATGCGATAGTACAGAGTTTTCCCTTTAAAATGCTGTTTTACTCGTCTTGATACGATGATTTTTCGCTGAGATATGCGCATTTAAAGTAAAAAACTGCCTTTTTATTCAAATGCGCATATTTCAGCGAAAAATCATCGTATTGAGACGAGTAAAAAAGCATTTTGAAGAGAAAACTCTGTACTATTGCATGCTTTTTATCCCATTAAGTTGCGATACTTGCCTCACGCCATGGATCGTCGCAAACTCGGACCAATATTTTTCAATTTTGCATGCTCTCACTTTGTCATACGCCATTTAAAAAAAAATTATTACGCAAAATTTTACTAAATCAATTCTTAAAGTAGACATTTGAAGCTTTAATTTCTTTTTTTAGAAACCTTTCTATCTTTATTACTCGCGTAGTTATCGTCATTGGAAGTTTAATGATTTTTTGACAAATTTTAGGTGTACCGCTTTTTTTTCGAGTGAGTGTATATCGTCATGCTACAAATAAAAGTAAATGTTAACTAGTAAATACGATTTTAAAAATAAATAACAGGTAAATATAAAATAATTGTAGAATTTAAAAATAGAATTGGAAATTGTAATTTTTTCCAGTGAATTAAATAAATAAATAAATTATTATTCGATGTATAAAACATTTTATAGATTTGACTTATTGCTTGCACAATGGTCGAGATATAATTTTTCTTGTGATCGTCTCTTTTCACCTGAAGAGAACCACAATTCACGGTCGAAACGTTGTAAATACATTTTGAAATAAACTGCCAGTTACTTCAAAACATTAGCGCTAGTCTACAATAAAGATTTAAGCTTTAAACCATAAGAATTAAAGAAAGCTGTTTTAACCATAACCAATCACAGTCGATTTTTATAAGAGTACTCAATTCTGATTGGTCAATTTCTTAATGGCTTAAAGCTTAAACCTTTATTGTAAACAAGGCCTTAGAATCAATTTATTTATTTAAAAATAAAATTAGCCCAATTATAATAGAATTACAGAATTAGTTAACGTTAATAAAATTTTTTTTTTCATTGTACGAAATTTATCACTTTTAAAATAAAGAAATAATTAAAACAGAAATGTTTTATCTTCAGAATTTATTATTTGTTGACTCAATATTCAAAAGGAGTCGGAATTATCAACTTGGTCGTTTCGTCCATCCATTTGTCATGACGCTTCTAACAGACTAATCCTAGACGCATAAAAAATTATCGAAGACCGTTGAAACGGAATTTCTTTTGTAAATTATTTGTTTCTCTGACAAAGGGAAATCGTGGAGTCTGCCGGACGTAACAAATTAAAAAAAATTGTTAAAAAAAATATTTTTTTAATTTAATCACTGTAGTTAGATAGAAGTACTTTTATTGTAAAACTTTTGTATAAAACATTTTTTAATATTTTGTTTAGTTTACGAAATATATCGAGAAAACGAAAAATGTCTTAATCTTTGAAGGGTAGTTTCACCCCTTTAAACCGTTTTTGGGCAGCTACAAAAAGTTTCTAAATTCATGTATTTACCCCCTCTACATTTATGCCAAGTTTCATTAAAATCAGAATTTTCGAGTTTGCGAGGTTCCCTTGTCAGTAATGATGGATGAAGCTAAGAAGAATTCCGTCATAGTACAGGGAGGAACGGAGTTAGTGATAGATACATAGTAAAGATTGAGTTCCTCAGCAGAGAAAAAGCGCAAAGGAGAAATAAATGCACTTCTAACAAGACCGAGGCGAGCAAGTTCTTTCCATATTTTGTTAGGGTTGTGAATATTCTCAAGAAAATCATGCTGATAACGACTCTTCATCGCCTTAATATCTTCATCAAGTATTCTTCTCACGTTCCTGTAGATTTTTTGAACTCCTGTATCTTATCCAGACAGTCTACAGCGATTATATCTAAGCACGAGTCAGTAGACGAAGTATGAAACGTCGCTTCGGAGCTAACTAAATGTAATGATAAGGAAAAAATCAAGTCGCGTAAATAGTTCGATTTAAAATAATCTTGCATTAGGTTACAGTTTAAGTCACCCGCAATGATAACGATGAGATAGGCGTGAGAAAATCTAGTGAGCGACGCGGTAAAATCATGCAGAAGAAGACCCTTGGGTCGTCGATAGACGGATGCAAACAATAACGGGGGCAGGTTGTTGGAGCGCACATCTAACAAAATGTATTCCGGAGAGTTGGTAAAAACGCTCGGCGAAGAGAACAACACACTCACA